>NW_018243476.1:0-816 GCF_001263595.1 Phalaenopsis equestris | reverse complement strand
AAGTTTCATAATTTTTTGAGTTATATTTTGATTTTTAGAAAATCATTTAAGTGCCAAGAGTGGTATTTATTTTTAAAAATCAATTTAAGTTATGAAATGAACTCAAAATATTTTGAAATTTTTATGATGAGTTCTCTGGATCATAGGTCACAGTGGAGATAAAAAATCAAGTCATTTAAATGTTTATATTTTTCAAAATCAATTATCTTAGTGATTTAGTATTTGAAAATGTTAAGAATGTTTTAAATGACTTGACCCATGAAATTATTTCCAATAGTTTCTCTGGTTATGGTAGACCTTCCAAAATTTTCATAGGATTTTATAATCAAAATGCTAATTTCTATGATTATTTCAAGGAAATAATGTGAAATAACTTGAAAAATATGGATCTCCATATAGAGACCTCCGCTGACTTTGGAAAATTAGAGAATGTTTCCATTTGCAGAGGCTACAATATGTCAAAATTTCAAGTCAAGGTGATGTGTCAATATGCATGGAGAATCAAATAATTCCAGATATTATTTAATTAATTAAAAATATTTTATAAATCAAATGGGCTTGAAAATTATTTCACATTATTCTCCTCTGTTTACTGAGCAAAAGGGTATTTTTATTTTATTTTTGTGATTTTTCTACACAAAGTTATGAATTTTCTAAGTTAAGGGTATTTAAATAAATAGGAAAAAGCCTTATTTATCTATTTAAACAATGTGTGTTGACTAGCTCCTAGGCAGCTTTGAAGGCATGTGTGGCGCGCTCTAGTTGGACGCCGCTGTCCATATAGCTGTTGACTCGGCCCGCGGTTTATGTCCTGAA
>NW_018243475.1:0-1103 GCF_001263595.1 Phalaenopsis equestris | reverse complement strand
ATTGTGCCCACAAGAGAGCAACAGTGGTTCCACCACAACATTTTTCATATCAATTTTACTGTGCAAGAAAAGACCGACAACCACAAATGAAGTGAACATGTATCATTGACACAATTGATGAACAAATTGAGTCTCAATACTCAAAAGTATTGTCAACCATATTTTCTAACTTGATTGAAAAAAAGGGAGTAAGATCAATGTTGACAGGAGATGTTTCATGGAACTTTCTAAAGGAGCAAGTTTCAAGAGCCAGTGTGGTGTGACGTGGAACCTATATTTTTATGTCATATCATATTAGGTCATAGTTTGCAGTATGATCATTGCACACACTATGATGACCATAAGAACATATATTCTTTTTACCAAAGATGAGAAGCACATTGCACCCTTTTCTTTGAAGGAATTTGAGGTGTTGTACGTTGATACAGAGTTTGAGGTCGTGGTTCCATGAATGATTTTTCTGCAATCCTAATGAAAAGCGTCAACAAGACTTGCATTGGTGATCTAAAAGGGTGATGAGTTGATGCCAAACCCAAAACAACTGTAAGCTTTCGAGGAGGGAAATGAAAATGTTGAGCTATTACTGAAAAAAAAATTAATGGAGTAAGTTGTGTTTAAGTTTCAGTTCAGTTCAACAGCTCACCCATTGATAGATGGGCATACACTAATGAACTGCAATATTGGATATATCACCTGATGTATTTTGTGGGAAAGAACTTCTAATAGTGAGATTGAGGTTCTACCACAGAAAAATAAGAAGAACCTCTCCTTGTTAAGAAGAATGATGTGACATGAGCTTTATGTATCGTGTAATCAAAATCCTGCAATCATGGAAGAACGGGGTGCCCGATTTGAGATATCAACAATTTCTTTTTTTCCTACTTTTTTCTTTTTCAATTTTTTTTTTCATATTTTGTTATTCTTAATAGGGTTCTTATTATTATGGGCTTTTTTTTTTATGGGTTTTTGCTATTTCTAGGATTTTTAGCTTTGTTTATGTGATTTAGGCATATATCTCTAATTTCTACACTAAGGATTGTCATAACATTTTCCATACAATTAGTGTGTTTGCAGCTTATGTTGTAACAAGTGATGAACCTCCT
>NW_018243474.1:1457-2872 GCF_001263595.1 Phalaenopsis equestris | reverse complement strand
AAGGAATTTGACATATATAGATACATTTGATATATACAATTTATTTGACAGCAGTAAAAGGCTCCATCATCACATAGGAACCTAGAATGTAGGACATGAGTAAGAGTGGACACAAACGGAACAACAGTAAAAGGCATCATCATCACCTAGCTGAGCAGATAGAGAACAATTAAGCGGCCATAGTAGCTATTCTATTCATTTATCAAACCAGGTACCCGAAACAATGCCATGTACAAAATCAGGCACCCTATTTCATCCATTTTTCAAGCATGGCGCCCGAGATGTTGCTATCTACAAATGAAGCACCCTATTTCATCAATTTTTCATATTCATGCCTAACAAATCAAGCAAAATCTTTCTTCCATTCTCCAAATCAGCACTCAACATTTTCCTTTTTTTTATTGCAAGATCCAAATCGAAAATCAACAAATCGAAAATGACAACTCAGAAAGTCACAAATTGCGAATATCACAAACATCTCACAACAAACTGCAAATTAGAGAGCCAAAAATTGCATAAAAAAAAAGCCCATTGAAAATTACCAAAGGAATTACTTAACATAGTAACTGGAGGGAGGAGGGAGGAGGGAGGAGGGAGGAGGAGAAAAGTGACGCTAAGCGCGAGAGATACGCGGGAGAGGGAGAGAAACACGACCTTACAAAGTTCACGAGAGCGATCGACACCTAGAGCAGAAGAGACACAAGATAGGCACGAAGGTAGAGGGGTAATAGAGATGCAAAAGAATGTAGGCCGCAAGGCTGACTCCGAGAATGTGTTTTAATAGGAATTTCGATTGAATTGTTACAATAATCCACGGCGCCGCAACAACCAAACGTGGCTTCTGATGATTTGAAAACACACCGCACCAAATAAGCTGCCTCAAACAGGCACTTAAACCAAATATTCGTAACATTCCACCAGATAATCCACATTGGTTTTCTTAAGCACCAATAGTTGTTTTCAACATTTAAGTGCTTTAACACACAACACCAATATTTGTGCTGATTGGTTTTATATCATTGAGTTGGTTGATTTGACTATAAATATTTTAAAATTTGAGATCGTTTAATCTTCTAATTAGTGCACAAAAGCATTCGATTATACTTTAAATATTTGTTGTGGGTATATTTGGACTCAGATTTGATCACTTTTAGCATCATTGAATTTGTCTTGTCCAAATGCCAACTTGATTATAATCTTTTTGAAATTATGGCTCAAATAATCTTGAATTTGCATTTAAAGTATTTTTTGCTCAAAATGCATAAAGATTTATGTATGATGATAATAATTTGTTGATGACACGTCAAGCATAAAAGTATGATACTTGTCTTTATTGTAGCTTGCTTTTTTCTTTTTTTTTTCAAATAACATAGCCTTAAAAAGTAATATATATATATATATATATATATATATAT
>NW_018243474.1:0-1200 GCF_001263595.1 Phalaenopsis equestris | reverse complement strand
TCAGTGTCACCCATCAAATCTTATCAAATAGTGGACCAATCTTCAAAAGCACTAAATAAACTTTTGTTTTTTTTGTTTTAATACAAGATTGGCTAGAATTATTCTTTATTTTTCAACCCAAGAATGAATTTCTTGGCTAAGACTTTGTAAAAACATCCTTATCAAGCTACTATAAAAAACACCTCCCAAATCTGAAGTGAATAAGATAGTTGCATTGTGGGCCCATTGAACAACATAAAATCCCAACCAATACAGCTTCATATGATAGGATACAATAAGACAGCTATTTTTTGTATTAGATTAACAAAAGTAGTTAATTAGTTAGTTAATAATAAATAAGCAATTCTGCACGTCTATAGATAGCTCCATTTGGAAGCATTATGAGAGATTGAAAAAGAATGTGAAGTTTCTCCTTAATCTCTATGTTTCTATTCTCTCTCCATCTAATCTTTATCAACATCATCAAATTCTTATTCATCACAATCTAAAAAATAAAATTGTATCAATAATCCTCGTGTTGTACCTTCTCTTTCACACAACAATCTCCACTCCGCGTGATCCAGCACCGCTAAATCCAAATTCCTTCTTTACAACCATCATCTACACTATCATCACATTTTCCATTGCAATAACCCAAAATTCATCTGCCGGCTCACTATCTTCATCAAAGATGGCTAGCACCAATCATTCAACTCGTATTCTTCATCATCTTCACCAAACACGCAACATCCTTTCCATGCTCGCATCATTTCCTCTTATGCCTTCTAGAAGTCTTGCTAGCATCATCTGCCACCTTCGAGATTTTGTTGCTATACCAAGTATTACTACTATTCCCACTCAAAATCCAACTCACTCAGCAAGTCTCAATTCCTCCATTATTTAAGATCATTCTTTCCCAATTGTCTCCCTCAATCTCGACATCCAAAAGCATCAGCCACATACAAGGCAATTGTCGCCCACAATTTAAAACAATATTAGCATTAGCCCTCAGATTCCTCCATAGAATGTCTTAGCAGGTAGTAGCTTTGTACCTTCACATGATTATGGAATGGAGGTTTTTTTCAATGAACAAAATGATGTTGCCTTCAATTAATATATTCTCTCTCTCCGTTAGAAACACTTAACTAGATTATCTCAAGAGAAATGAGAGGGGTAAAAGATGCACCTAAATAACTTGCCTTCCAGGTTATCACAATAAAA
>NW_018243473.1:0-3748 GCF_001263595.1 Phalaenopsis equestris | reverse complement strand
TGGATACCATTGTTAAATAGTTTGTGATTGTGTTAAAGCGATCGATGGAATACACGTGGATGCACGTGTGTCAAATAATGAAAAGATCGTATTTATCGGGCGATGAAGATCAACAACACCAAATATCATGGTTGTATGTGACTTTAAAATGTGCTTCACTTTTATTATTGTTGGTTGGGAAGGTAGTGCATACTACTGTCGCATATTCAAATTTGCCACAATAACTCAGAAATACAACTTACTGCAATAACCATCAGGTTGTTTGAGTTTGGACAAATGAGAAGGTATTTTCACTGCAATACTAATTATTATATTTATCTCAAATAAATATTATTTGGTCGATGTTGGATACCCCTTACAAAAAGAGTTTCTCAAACCATTTTTTGATACTTAAAACCACATTCATGATTTTAAATAAACTAGCAATGTCACTTGGGACACTCATCCTTACGCGGTGTCATTGAAACGACATTTGGACTTTGGAATAAAAATTGAGACATTCTGCGAAATATGATGACTCATTGATTTCACAAACAAATGTAAATTGTTGTCGCCACAAAGGCTCTCCACAAGTACATTTGTCGGCATCCTTCACACAATGCATTAGCTTTAATAGGGCTGATGAATATCATTTATATATCCCTGTTGAAACATATGAATATCGCATAGGACAATCTTTATCACAAGCTAAACTTGATTTGCCTGAAACTTACATCAGGATGGGGATAATGTAAGGGAGATAATAGAGTTGAGAGAGAATTAAAGATGTCATCTTTGTTACTTTATTTGCAATGTGTTGTAAAAACTTTTATTGTTTATTGTATTGATGGTTTATGCAACAATGTCTATTTTGAATTCCAATGTAGGGAATCTTCTATTTTTAGTTCTTTTGCATGTATTGCTACCCACGTGGATGGCCTTTCAAGCAACAGTGGGTATAATATGTAATGTAAATTTTTATTGCATGTATTATTTTTTTGTTTAGGAGGTCTATGTTGAGATATTCGACCTTATGGGCTCTTTTAGATGACCTATATGCAGTTATTCTTTCTCGACATGTATGAAATCCCAATGAAGGAAACCAAGTTTCTCACCTTTTTTTAGTCATATGGCTTTTGAGGTTTTTCTGTATACATTTTTGGTAATATGCATATGTGACACTTAAGAGCTCGGTATTACGTGATTTAAAAACAATCAAGAACTTTTTTTTATAAAAACTGATGTCATTTTGTAGTGATAGATTTGTTGGTTTATACTATGATCTCCTAGACCTCACAATTTCATAAAACTTGAAGTGATTATTTTTAATAGTTTTTATTACTAATGTTGCATCTAAGTATTTGTGGTTTTAAACCTTCAGAAAAGATGAGCTTGAGTTTGGTTCGGATCAAAAAATCTTAATCATTTTAATTTTTCTAATCGGGTTCGGGTTATGTCACCAACCTGAAATCGACTCACTAACTCAAAATTGACTAAAAATTGATACGATAATATGAAATTGACCCAAAATCGACTCAAATTTGATTCAAAATCGATTCAAATATGATCACTATATTGAATTCAGATTGGACCTTCTGATCAGTTTAATATTTGGATCAAGTTATGGTTAAACAATGTCGGGTTAAATCAATTTCGAGTCAGACACAAAATCAACCTACTTGTGCAAAATTAATATTTAACCATTCAGAACCGAGATTGATTAGATGAACCAATGCGATCTTTAAAGAACTGACCATTTCTAATATTGTCCAAATTTAGTTTTTTTAATTTGGATTGGATGACTAGAAATAAGATATTAACATTAAAAATAGAGAATTGTTGTATATTAAAATTTTGATTTAGAATAGATTTCAAAACATTAAAATGTAAAATAGATTTAAATTAAAATATTATTTATTAATTCTTTAAATTAACAATGTAGCATACTTTATAAAATATTTAAACTATATGAATTAGACTTGATGTTTATTATAACTAAGATTGAGCTACTGAATTTTGAAACTCTTATTATGGTACTAGATATCCGTTTTTGTTTTCACAACCTTATTTTTTCCAATCAAACTTAGGAAAAATGTAATAATAAATTAAATAATAATAATAATAATAACATATAAAATATTGGTTGTGAGATTTTTTGCTTACTCTAGAAACTATTGCTCACTTAATAATTACTAAGTTGCCATGTTAGTGGCGACTTTGCTACTGACAAGGCAAAAGTCCTCGTGACAACTATTTTAAAATTTTAAAAAAATAAAACACACACACACACACACACACACACACACACACACACACACATACATCTTAGTATTTAATTCAAATATCTTTGGTTTTCTTCGATTTTCAGAAGAAAAATGAGTTCGAGATGAAACTTGCCATTTTAAAAGTTTTTCTTTTATTAACACCCTATATCTTCCTTTTTCTTTAACATTCATTTGAAGCAATGAACAAAATGGTTGGAATGAAATTTGAGTTTGTAGAGTTTACAATGTTATCTTTGATAAGAGAAAATATTACATACTTATAAAATATATACTTATAGAGATGGATGGAGTGGTCCCATCACATGTAAGTGAAATTATGGTGATTTGACCACCACATCTATCCTTATAAGTACATACTTACAAGCTCCGTGAGAAGAAACTGAATCTATAGAGGGAAGAATACGAGATGCGGGATAGCTTATCACATCCTGTTTTACTAAGTATTTGGTATAAAATTATTAAAATCAAGATTTTTATTTGTAGAGATTCTTCACATCATCTCTCTCTCTCCCTCTAATAGATTGTGATATTAACAAATTAGTGTTATCATTCCATGTGGAGCAAATGTAATAAATCGCCTTATTCAAGTGAAATTTAATTTTCCAAACCTAATATGTTTTGATTTATTAGTTTATTTTGATTAATGAAGATCAAAACGAATACAAAAATAAAAAATGGAATATTAAATTTTTTAAAACCAAAAATCAAATCATTATTTCAAAATTGAGCATAATCAACCAAATACTATTGATTCCATTCAATTTTTAGATTTTGGCCACATAATGCACCCCCCTAAGCTTAAGGTGTGTTTTATTCTAACATAAATATTGACAATTTTATCTAAGGATTATATTATTCAAATGTTCTATCTTGAATCTCAACACAACATTTTAGAATAAAATATAAAAATGAATTGTTATTTTGGTTGATTATTTAAAAAATGGAATGATTATTAGATAAGACACTAACTGGAGATTTCACCCTCTTAGGAAAGCATAATCTACTTCAAACTTTTTTATATGTTATATTCTAGGGCTAATTATCTCTATCTATCATAATAATAACTTTTGAATAGATAAGACACTAGCTAGAGATTTCACCCTCTTATGAGAGCTTCATAATCTAGTTCAAACTTTTTCTGATGTTATCTTCTAGGGCTAATTATCACTATCTATAAGAATAATAACTTTTGAATAGTTTATGGGCATTATAATTTATTTATATAATGTTGTCCAATTTTGGCTAGCCCATAATGATTTGAATTATAGTGAAGGAGCGTGAGGCTTGCATAAAGTGGATGATAGATGAGTTCACAACATACCCAATGACATTCTTATAGTTCTCTCATCGAGAGAAGTCATGAGCCTTAATTCTATTAGTCTAAATAAATTGCAGATACAAATCTTACTCATCTTTAATGGAATCACATAAGCTTGAGAGGTAAGCTCACTTGAAAGACTAATTTTAAATCTAACTTTGGCTTA
>NW_018243472.1:0-1150 GCF_001263595.1 Phalaenopsis equestris | reverse complement strand
GATGAGATGTCTGACCTTATGAGTTATTCTGGTTGACTTATATATTGCTATGGGTTATTGACGCGTATGAATTTGCTATAAAGACAACCAAATATGCCTCCTTTTTCAGTCACATGACTGTTGGGGTTCATCTGGATGGTCTTTGTGGTGAAGTGTATCTGTGACACATATGAGCTTGGAAATATTTGGTTTAAAGACAACCAAGAACAATCCTTTTTAAAGATCTACTATCTTTTTATAGTGACAAATTATTTGTTGTTTTATATTTTGTCATCTGAAACCTCACAACTTTATTAAATTTTAATTGAGTACTTCTATTATTATTTTTTACTAATGTTACATCAATGAGGCTGTGCTTTGTGATTTTAAAGCTTTAGAAAAGATGAGGTTAAGGACTTCTGATGTCTTTAAAACATTGTATTGTTGCTGTGGACTACAATTTTCTCTACTTACTTCACGACATGAGCATAATTATGGAAGACAATTTTATAAGTGTCTAAGGAATATATCATAAAATTGTGGCATCTTCAGATGGGTGGATGAATTCGATGATTCCACCATCGATTGTGAACAAACGTGGAGGGATTCATTGGATGAGGGATTATCTTGTGACATTATCACCTGCATTTTAAAAATCATATTATAATAATATTAATTGTTATTTTAGTATATATTTTTTAAATTTTGATTGTTGTGAGGTATTAATTTTTATTATGCAATACTTGATATTTGCTTTCATGAATGAATGTGCTACCATGACTGATTAGTTATAAACACCACAATACTACAAGAACAAAAATATCATTTATTTATAAACAACTACAACATAGCTGCTGTGAAACTGTATAAAACAAACAAACACACAATTTTTTTTGCGTTAGCTTCTACGCAATAACTTTCTGGCCAAAATGCTCCACAACTACCGTCCTAAATAGGAAAAATATTTACATACGTCATCCACACGTAGAATTGCGTGTGCATGACAGTTATTCGGGGGGTATTAGAGTGTTATGTCGTTGTTATTGAGGTTAATACTCCCAATAACCTCATAAAACCCTCAAATGACAAGAAAAATATGAGCACCGAATCATAAAATGTATTAGTAAGTTATTGAGAGGTTACTGAGTTATTATAAGGTTATTCAGGGTCA
>NW_018243471.1:0-1214 GCF_001263595.1 Phalaenopsis equestris | reverse complement strand
GAAGAAGAGTTAAATCTGGATGGCTAAAGGATTTCATTGGCTGAGTGATTCAATTAATTTTTATTTGCTGCATTTTTAGTTGTCTTTCTTCTGTGTGTTAGCTCGGCTTAACTTCGTTTAGTTAAGGCCAGTTTATGAGTGTTGGTTTAGTGCTCTTTTTAATTTCTGTGAGACATTAATCGTTTCTTGTAATCAGTTCTTTCGAGTTTTATATTAAATTTTTTTCTGGCAGAACATTCTCATAAGAAAATTCTCTACTTTTTTTTCTTCTGTTAAAAGCGTTGAACTGGTCGGTTTCGGTTAGCGAGTAAAAGGCGAGTCAAGTTCAGGTCGAAAATTTTGATCCGTTTAGCATTCGGGCCAAGAAATTTCGGTCCATGTCAATTTTGGAGTCAGATCTGAATCCAACCACGAACCCAATATAACACCCCTACTTGCATTTAAGGAAGAACAATTTGTTTTGAACTTATTCCACTCTTTGAATGACTTATAACTTCATTCTTGTATTATTTGCAATTCTTTTTTATCTGAAATTATTTTCCTTATGCTTTGTGTAAAATCATGTTGTGGTGTGGAACTTGCAAGCAACCACACAGCCGCAAGGAAGCCTGCAGTAATACCCTTGTGCATGGAAAGCACGTGGTGTAGCCACGCTAGTTTCGGGCATAGCTATATCGAATGGAGTACATAAGCCAAACAACGATGCAACCACACTGCGGATTTGATCCTTCCAGGTTTTCTTCCTGAGTGAGAAAAATATTTACGCCTCTTTTGGGCATACCTAAACCCCTAAACCGTCGGGAAGATCGGATTGAGTTTATAAGGCTCTTAATCAAAGCAAAGGGTGTGTTGATAGAACATTTCGTGTGGAACTCTTGATGGTGCTTGGAGTAATAAAGGTCAAGAGCATGGATTTCAAAGGAGATTTCTCTTGCGCAATCGGGTTTGTGTGGCTTTGGTTGCAAATTTATCTTCTAATCCCTCGGTATAATCCATCATAACAAGTGTTATCAGAGCAGAATTTTCTTTTCTGGGACGTTTGGTTCGAGTGGAAGCAATGGCCGACGAGACTCACAAAATGGAGAAGTTCAATGGATCAAAACTTTTGCTTTTTGGAGACTGTAAGTGGAAGATTCGTTTTATCGAAAGAAAATGTATTTTCCATTACAAGGAATCACAAAGAAGACTAAAATTATAAATCTGAAATAATGGGA
>NW_018243470.1:0-1768 GCF_001263595.1 Phalaenopsis equestris | reverse complement strand
GAGGAGAAAAAAAGGGAAAGTAGAGAGTGAAGAGTAGAGTTTCTTCGATTCTTAAGCGGTCAATCAACGCCCCAAAAGAAGAAAGTTGTCCTCATCATGCGTAGCAGATGAGCAACATGATCTTGTTTAGCATTGTGGTGCAGGAGGAAGTCATCCCCATCCTGCGTAGCAGTCAAGGAGCAGGATCTTCTTTCATGTTGTGATGCGGGAGAAATTCATCTTTGTTCTGTGTAGCATACATGCAATGAGATCTTCTTTCATATCGCAGTGCAAAAGAAAGTTGTATCTGTCCTGCATAACAAGTGATTAACGAGATATTCTTTCGCATTGTGCTACATCATAAAGTTGTCTCTATCCTGCATAAAAAGCGATCAACATGATCTTCTTTTGTGCCGCTAAGATGAAGAAAGTTATCTATGTCCCTTCCCAGCAAGTTATTCAAGATCTTCTTACTTGTTACTACTGCACATTTCGATGGAGATGAAGAAATGCTAGAGTTTTCCCATAACAATTTGAGGGGGAGATTTTCATGTTTTTGTGGCGACGATATTTCTTGTTGCCTTTGTGTCAGTTCTTCTTTGTCTTCATGGTCTTTTAAATCATTTGATGTGACATTTTCTTATGATAATAATGTATTTATTTATACGTTTTTAGCATTGCTTCTAAGGTTGTTGTGGCTTCTTAATCGTGCAAAATTCTACAATTAAAGTTAGCACACTCACTTTATAAAATAAAAAATTGCATAGCTTTTGATGCTTGTGCCTTCCGAGGTTGTGCCCTCTCATACTTATGCCTTATATGAGCTTACAATGAACTAATGCCTTCTGAGGCGTGTATATTTCTGAGTTTTTTTTATGTACCTGTGTCTGCTGAGGCTTCTAGCATTCTGAGGTCTTTCATATACTTGTGCCTTCTGAAGCTTGTTAAGGTCTATGAGTGGAGACCGTGTCAACCACTTGCTCTCATGGAGTGGTTCTAGTGAGGACCTTGTCCACCACTAGCATCCCATCTAAACTTGCCTCTTGGGCTCAACTTCCATGATCATTGTAGCTTCTCATCGAGTCTTACCTCATAAGCTCGACTTCTAGGGGTACCAGATCTTCCCTTGTGACTTGCCTTTTAGGCTTGACTTATAGGGGCATAGTAGCTTCCCATTGAGTTTTGCCTCTTGAGCTTAACTTCAAAGGGCATCATATCTTCATATCGAGTTGTTTCTCTTTGGCTCGATTTCCAGAGGCATTATAGTTTCTAATCGATTTTTGCCTCTTGGGCTCAACTTATGGGGGTATCATAACTTCTCATCGAGTCTTGTCTCTAGTACTCTACTTTTAGGGTTACCAGATCTTCCCATCAAGACTTGCCTTTTGGGCTCAACTTCTAGGGGCATGGTGGAGATCTTATTTGCAGCTTGCCCTCAAAGGGACTTTCTACACAAAAATCTTTTGTGAGAATATAAGAAAATTTCATTGAAATGATAGTTTAAAGAAACTTGAAAATTTTTCTAGAATAAAATTAAGAGTTTATATGTGAGTCTTTTACTCAAATAAGTTAATTTAAAGTTGTACTTCTCATTTGATAACCCCGACGATTTTCTTCTGGTTCCCCTCACCTCATTCTTGTAAGTAGCAACCCAGGTGACCTTGGTGTATCAGATGATCAATTTTTTCCTTTAATTGAAAATATATTTCTGTTGAAAGTCTTTTCTCTTAGTGGAAGTGATAATATTGAGACTTGTTTCCAGCATTTGGATTTTTTAACACCCTTAATC
>NW_018243469.1:27292-27764 GCF_001263595.1 Phalaenopsis equestris | reverse complement strand
CCTAAATTAAGCCTTTAAGGGTTAAATTTGGGTCTAACTTGAGCTAGCTTTGGGCTAAGCTCAAATTCATTGTTGTCTTTGGTCAAAAATGACCTTATAAAGGATTTTCAACAAAAATTGGATGCCAATTTGATGTCTAATGCATTCAATTGTTGAGATTTGAGGTGTTAGCCAATATTAGGGCTAATTTGGGGATTTTTGTCAAAAATGGTCAAATTGACCAAATTGGACCAAGGTGTAGTTGGACAAGATGAAATTGAGAATATTTTGGATTTATTGGGAATTTTTTGGAATTTTAGGAATTTTTAGATTTTTAGGTCATGAAGGGGCATTTTGGTAATTTGGCCATTTTTATCAGTTTTGGCAAATTTTGATGTATTCAAAGTGTTTGGAATGAGTTTTGATCAATTTTAGGTATTTTGGCAAAATTTGAGAATTTTGGCCAAATTTGGGTCCCAAGGGCAGTTAGGTA
>NW_018243469.1:25723-27038 GCF_001263595.1 Phalaenopsis equestris | reverse complement strand
CCCACCACAGCGGAACTCTTGCTGCTCGGTCCCGCCGGCCACAACCGTCCGCTCTACATCTCCGACAACATCAGCAGATTTGTGTTATCTATAGTATTAGTGGATCCTGGGGCATCTCTTAACTTGATGAGCCTACGGACATTGGCCTATTTGGATATTGAAGCGCAAAAGCTTACAACTTATAAAATGATGTTAAGAGGATTCAACCAAAAGGGAGAAAGAGCCCTTGGGTAAATTACATTACTTATGAAGGTTGGAGAGCTCGTAACAACCGTTAAATTTCATATGATCGACGCCAAGACCTCTTTTAACGCTCTATTGGGTCGACCATGGATTCATGAGCATAATATGGTTCCATCATCCCTACACCAGTGCAATAAATATTGCAAGGATGGTCAAGAAAATTGCATCAAGGGAGACCTACAACTATTTTCAGTGCATGAAGTTGGTATCCATGAAGATGCTGCCTACTACGCGCCTCCAAAGAAGACTGTCTTCTCGCGCGAGATTTTGACAAACAAAGATGACGATTCAGGAGAATCACAAAAAGAAGGCCATACAAATCCGCTTCAACAACCTTCTACCACTCCCCGACAACAAGTTAGTGGAGGTTCTTCTAGTTCACGCACCCGAGGTCGAGGCCGGGGACGCGGACGAGGAAAGATCAATTTAATTGTTGAACGGACTAGGCCAACTATCAACATTGGTGATGAAGACAGTTTTGAAGACAAAATAATGATGACAAAGCAGAAGAGACCTCAGTATGAGATACCCCTGGAAGATACAGAGAGGAATGAATATGAAATAATGTTCGAATATGAGACAATTTATGATCGGATAAACCACTATGTGAATATCATGACCCTTACTCCGATTTGCCCTCAAATGGTTGAGATTTTAGAGGTCAAGGAAGTTTGTAGCGCTGGTTTAAAGACGAACAAATTTTATGATGCTTCTACTTCAACTAATCTTAATTTGGATGTTGATTCTGATGAATTAATGGAATTACCTTTTAATTACTTCTCACCTTGTGTTCAAAAGTTAAATCAACAGGGACATTTAATGAAACAAATGCCAAAAGATAAATTTTAACTTTTTGAAAAACTATGGAATACTAAAAGTTGAACTCCCAATTCAAAGAAGGTATCGGATTTGGTACAGTTGGACCAGTCGATGATTCTGAATTTTGCATGGTTATTACTAATGAGTCAGAAGACGATTGTCTTGATGTAGAGGATGACTCTACTGATCAACCAATAGAAGATGCTCTGCCAGAATTTCTGGAAGAAATTAAATCCACTGTCGATGAATTGAA
>NW_018243469.1:22599-25681 GCF_001263595.1 Phalaenopsis equestris | reverse complement strand
GACTGAAAACCCCGACCTACATTTATCAGTTCTCTACTTGATGACAAAGAATCTGCAGAACTTGTCAAACTATTAGCGGAATTCAAAGATTACTTCGCATGGAGCTACGATGAAATGTCAAGACTGTCAGCAGAGGTTGCAATCCATAAACTTGGGGTGGACAAGAATGTAACCCCAGTAAAACAAGCTCTAAGGAGAATGCGCCTCTAGATAGAACAACAAGTCATTGTCGAGGTAAAGAAATTGATAGACGCCTACTTTGTTAGAGAAGAGCAGTACCCCACATGCTTAGCCAATATTGTACCAGTTAAAAAGAAAAATGGACAGATCCACGTTTGTGTTGACTTCAGATATTTGAACAAAGCATATCCAAAAGAAGAGTTTCCACTACCTATACCAGAAATGATGGTGAACATCGCTTTAACACATGAGATTTTCTCCTTCATGGATGGATCATCGGGATATAACCACATTAAGATGGCTCCCGAGGATGCAGCGCTTACAGCTTTTAGAACACCGATTGGAATCTTCTGCTACATAGTGATGCCGTTCGGCCTAAAGAATGCCGGAGCAATATATCAGCGTGCAATGACGAAGATTTTTTACGACCTCATTCACAATGAAGTAGAATGCTACGTGGATGATCTGGTCATCAAAAGTAAACAGAAAATAGACCATTTGTACGATTTGAGGATTGTGTTTGAATGGTTACGACGATATGAACTTAAAATAAATCTTTTAATGTGCGCCTTTGGCGTCACCTCCGAGAAATTTCTAGGATTCGTTGTCCGTCATCGGAGAATCGAGATCGACCCGGATGAGATTAAAGCTATCTTAGAAACACCTCCCCCTAAAATCTTGAAACAACTACGTTCCTTCTAGGGGAAGTTAACATATTTGTGACACTTTATCTTTAATCTCTCAGGTAGGTGTTAGCCTTTCTCAAAATTAATTAAAAAGGATGCCAAATTTATTTGGGAAGAGAAATGCCAACGGGCCTTTGAGGGCGTTAAACAATTTCTAATGACACCTCTTGTTTTGGCAGCCCCTATCCCGGGGAAACCATTAATACTTTATACCGAGACTTTGGATGACTCTCTCGGAGCCCTCTTAGCCCAAGTCAATGATGAGGGCAACGAAAATGCACTCTACTACTACCGACAGAGATAATGTATCCACCTATTGAGAAGCATTGTCTGGCACTAATTTTTGCCACTCAAAAGCTTAGACATTACATGCTTTCTCATAAGATCACCCTAATTTTGAAAGTTAATCCATTGCAATATTTGATGACCCAACCAACACGCTCTGCACGTTTAGCGAGATGGTCAATGATCTTATTGCAGTTTCATATAACTTTTGTGCCCCTCCGTGCTATCGAGGGACAGATTTTAGCAGACTTTCTCGTTGCCCACCCACTGCCAACTGGGTCCCCACTTAATGATGAATTACCAGATGAACAAATATTACAAATGGAATTCGTCAGCCAGAAGAGACAAAGAAGCAGCCCGGGAAATGTACTTCGAGGGTGCTTCGTCAGCCAGGAAAGACAAGGGATCAGACACAGTTATACCAGGCAATGCAGGGATCGGTTTGATCTTTACTACGCCAGATAAGGGTGTGTTGAGGTTCTCATACCACCTGACAGAGCCGTGCACCAACAATGAAGTAGAATATAAAACCTTAATCACCAAATTGGAATTGGCAATTTCAATGAACATAACAAACATTGTCATTTATGGTGACTCTCAACTCGTCATCTAGCAAGTCGCCGGACAATACAGAATTCTGAAAGCAAGACTAGCAGAATACCATCAGTACACGATGAAGCTCTTGGAGCAGGTTTCTGAGGTGAATTTCTACCAGATTCCTTCTACCAGATTCCTCGGGGAGACCGCTCTAGCAAAACTCGCTAAGGAAATGGTGTGTCCCCCGGAGGATTCCATCGAAGTCACGGTTTATGGAAGACGAGTCTTGTCTCAAAGCGACTTTGAAACTCTACAAAAACTTGGAAAAGGAGAAACAATAAATGCAGTTGCAGACATCAATGAAGATTGGCACAAGCCATTAATAGAATATTTGCATACTGGAAAGCTGCCAGAAGATAATTTCTTTTTTTTATCTATCTTATTTATACACCACATCACAAGAAGGGCCATGTCTTATGCCCTGGTGGGAAATGTTCTCTATAGAAGATCGTTCGACCAAATTTTGAGCAGGTGTTTGAGCAGAGCTGAGGCACAAAATATTATCAAAGAAGTACATGCCGGATTGTGTGGCGCTCACCAGTCGGGACAAAAAATTAAAATGCAGATTAAAAGACTCGGGTATTATTGGCCAGCAATGATGTCTGATTGCATGGATACAGCCAGAAGATGTCACCAATGCCAAGTGAATGGGGTCGTATTACACCAGCCTTTGAATGTGCTGCACCCAACTGTTGCCTCATGGACATTCGAGTGTTGGGGAATAGACATAATAGGTCCGGGTCCGATAGACCCTCCATCTTACCATCTTATAAAGGACACAGGTTCATATTTGCCGCTACAGATTACTTCTCCAAATGGGCAGAGGCAGTACCGTTACGTGAGGTTACGACACAACACATCCTTTAATTTCTTAAAAGCCAAATTGTCTACCGTTTTGGGGTACCGCGAAGATTAATCTCTGACAATGGGACGGCTTTCAAAAGCACAAAGATCAACAATTTTGTCAGAATACATGGGATAGATTGGAGATACTGTACAGTTTACTATCCTAGAGCAAATGGTCTAGCTAAAGTCTGGTACAGATTTTTAAGAAAACACTGGATGAAAATAAAAGGGATTGGCATAACAAACTGTTAGAAGCCCTGTGGGCCTACCGGACGACTTTCAGGACTCCCACTCAGTGTACACCTTATATGCTCGTGTACGGGACCGAGGCCGTGTTACCGTTAGAAATCCAGACACCATCTCTCAGAGTCGTCGTTGCCAACCAACTCACAACAGAAGAAAGCACAAAACTAAGGCTTGAAGAATTGGTGAGTCTCAAGGGAAAACGATTGGAAGCACATCAACATTTGGAGCTCTACCAAGAAAAT
>NW_018243469.1:17879-22473 GCF_001263595.1 Phalaenopsis equestris | reverse complement strand
GCTTGGGAGGGACCATTTGTCGTTGAGAAGGTCTATCCAGGAGGAGCCTACCAATTAGTGGACTTCCGGGGTGAAAGGCCCATGTTACCGATAAATGGACGATACCTGAAAACTTATTATGCAGCCTGATGTCGCCTGCCTCCGCTTGCCTCTGGTTTCTTTGAAACTTTGAAACTTTGATTATTTTAGGGTTATCTATATGGCCATATGTCTATGGCCGGGTCCCAATTTTCTAATTAACCTCAATATAATGAAAATTTTGAGAAGATTTTAGAACTTTACACGTTCTCTTTTCTACTTTGGAATTTAAATACCCTACTAAATTAAACAAAACTCACACATAAAATGAGTAATCCTTTTTATCAAAACAAACTAAAATTTACTTTAATAAATACTTTGTTTTGTTCTTGTTCATGTCAAGTTTCGGTCGACTGACATTTTTCTTGTCGTCTGCAGAAAAATGTCAGGACAGAGGCTGCTCTTTGCTTTCCAGGACTGTTGGAACCTCGCACTGAATGAAGAGATGGCACCACAAGGGGGTCTCATAGATTTCAACATGAATTTTGACCAGATTGATATGGACTACAATGGTACTCTAATGGACGTAGTCAGCAATGAAGAAAAGAAGGGACTGCCTTCACTGTTGAGACTGACCACTCAAGATGATGTCTCACGTAAAGGTAAAAACATGATAGCGGAACAAGATTCGATGGAGGGGCCCAGCCGACTGCCCTCCATGATAGCTATAGCTACTCCTACTCCAACAAGGGGCTTAATAGCTGCCCATAGTGAACAAGTACCAAATACTCCACTCCGGAGGACGCAACACAGAAATGCAAGCCGAAAGAAATAGAGAGCCTTTCCGCGACAGAAGCGCAAGAGCCAAAAAGACGTGAGCAGTTTTCTTACCCCCATTCCTGAGGGACATATTTACTATATAGATCTGAGAGAACCTTCTATCAGCCTACCCACTAGACATGAAGAGTTAGGATTTTTAGCAGGATCAGATGTGCCCCCGATCTCAGATATCTTGTGTAGAGGTTGCCCAACATGCAACGTTGAGGTACCAGCCGGGACATCAGTCATAGGCGCATTTGTAGAATGCCTAGACTGCAACATTCTACATATACAGCATTTCAGTACTTTAGAAGAATACACTTCAAGCATCAACGAGTCTCAGACTCCAGATTTCGTGGCAAATGAACCGTATGTCCCACTGGGGACGGATCAGCGCACACCATGGAGCCCAGCATCATACATCCAACTTGAGGCTGAATCTCATATTCCGGATTGACCAGCACCAGCTTCGGTTCCCGCCGAGGCCTGGAGGAAGGAGCGCACCAGGCAGCTACCAACTCCCGGTATGGTAGAATACTACAAAATAAGCAAAGTAAACAAAAGAGAATTCGAGCTCTACAAAGAGGTTCAGGGAAAGTTTATCAACATATTGGAGGTAATGTAGCTATATACCAGGGTTTTCTCTGGAACTGATAAAAGAAGCATCGTGGACTGCATCTTTGATTTAAGAGATAGAGGTCGAGCGGGCCTTCTCATGGAGAGAACATATTCCGACCTCAAGAAATGGATGCGGGGAAAGTGAAGAATCACCATCCAATGCGGCTGTTGCTACAATTTTACGAACGACAAACAGGGAAATCCGTATGGGATCCTCAGATACGACCAAGTGGATCTGTTACCTTCGATGACAAAATGGATGATCAAGAGAATGGTTAAGTGGAATATTCTACCCACCACTTGCATTCCCAACAGTTGTATCATGAATATATATGAAAATGGTGGCTGCATTCCCCCACACATTGACCATCATGACTTTGTGAAGCCTTTCTACATGGTCTCGTTCATGAGTAAGAGCAATATTCTGTTTGGGAAAGAAATTGATGTTGTCTGCCCTGGTGAAATCAGAGGGTCTGTAGAGATTCCTCTTCCAGTTGGTTCAGTACTTGTTCTCAAAAGCAACGGTGCAGACATTGCCAAGCACTGCATTCCAAGAGTACGACACCGTAGGGTGTCTGTAACCTTCCGCATAATGGATGACAGTAAAATACCATATGGATTCCAGCAGGACCCGGAATTGGAAGAGGTGTTTCCTTATGAGCTATGAGAAGGTTGTACCTCTAAGTACATGCGAAGGGAACTCTTGTCCCGGAGCATGACTTAGAAGGTCTGCTTGATCAGGAGCTCAATATACCAAGCACAGAGGATTCACTTGCTCTTTTTTAACAAGCATGACATGTATCTGATGTAATCAGTCTATGTTGTACTCATATCTTGAGATGACTCTCAATGTATTTCAGCATGTATTACATGATGTACCCTTTTTGAAGCATTAGCCTATGTTTGATCTGTAGCATTTTTATTGAAGCAGATTAATGGAAATTTCTCTCAAGTTGTGCCTTTTTGTCAATTGCCTTTTTGTGCGATAGATGAAAGCCGCGAACCATGCGATGGTTCAAAATTTCAATGAACAAAGAACGAAACAACAAATCTTCAAAAACAAATAAAACACAAATACAAGATAATCATAACTCCACAAAGCTCTAAATCTTCTTCAAAATCAACCTTCTCACATAACACACTACTGTAAATTCTACATCAGAAGCACTTTATAAATTTCATATCATATCTTCAAATCAGTACCTAAATCCTGATTCTCATATCTTCGAATTGATACTTACATTTCAATTCTCATATCTTCGAATGAATTGATACCTACATTTCAATTCTCACATCTTTGAATTGTTACTTACATTTCAATTTTCACATCTTTGAATTGATATTTACATTTCAATTCTCATATCTTTGAATTGATACTTACATTTCAATTCCCACATCTTTGAATTAATACTTACATTTCAATTCTCACTTCCGAATCAGTCCTACATTTCTTATTCATTACATTTGAGGTCAGTCCTTACATTCCGACACTGTCTTTTTTTTGTAGAATTGACCTACATTTCAATTCTCACTTCTGAATCAGTCCTACATTTCTGATTCATTACATTTTAAGTCAGTCCTTACATTCCAACACTTTATTTTTTTTGAGAATTGACCTACATTTAAATTCTCACTTCCGAATCACTCTTACATTTCTGATTCATTACATTCCAGGTCGGTCCTTACACTCTGACTCTCTTTCTCTCCCTCTTTTTGAGTTCATATTTGAATTTCAATTCCCACCTTGGGGACAATACTTACATTTTGACTCCCATCCTTTAGAAATCCTTAAAATTTCATAACTCAAAATCCACTCTCCGATCCCCAGCGAGAGTCCCTACTCCTTGATTTCAACTAGACGATCACCTGCTAATTCCCTGGAAGAAACGAATCACACACACAACTCTACACATACTTTTGGGTCTGTTGACTTAGGAGTCTGTATTGGTTTTCGTTGATCTTTTCGGTCAACGCCAATCTGCGCGGTCTGCTTGCCCAGCACACCACACCTATTTGGGGTCCTTTTATTGACCTCATTTTTTGTTGAGGTTTAGTTTTTCCTCTTTAGAAGCCTAGGGTTTAGCCATAGGACTTTTCCTGTTGACTATTCCTAGAAAACTAGACATGTAACCCTCACCACTAGAAATTCCAAACTCTTCTCTACTCAACTTGAAGTTCCACATATTGCTCTCAACCTCTAAATACTTAGTAGGTGGGGTCACTTTGGGGGACTCTCAAGATGAGTCACCCTTAGGATTGTTGGACCTTAAGGTTGTCCTTGGATGTTGGTCTGGAGCTAACGTACTCACTACACTTATCTGTGCCCATAATCACTCACAACTCTGAACTCAAATTTCTAGCCTAGATCCCTTGATCTTTTGGGATACTCATGTAGATGGTCCCCTAAACCTACTAGCCCTAGGGCTATGGTTTAGCTAAAGACCACTATGTAGAGGACCCAAAATGGGGTTTTCATTGGTCCATGGCTTGTTGGTGATGATTGGTACCTCAACTCCACCAAAATACCCATCGTGGCCTTTTACACCTAAAACACCCCCAAATTACCAAAATACCATTCCATAGCTCAAAACCCCAAAAATTCGAAAAATTCCCAGAAAATCCCAGTAAATCTTAAATATTCCCAATTTCATATCCCTTAACTACCACATGACCCAATTTGGCCAATTTGACTATCTTTAACCAAAACCCCCAAATTGCCCTTTAAAGACTCAAATTTCCCCAAATCCAACTCAAATGTCCATCAATTTGATCTCAATTGACCCCAATTCCAATCCTAAACTCAAATTAACTTTTGATATGTCCAAAATATACCAAATCCAAGCTCAATTGGTCCATGATTTGAGCCCAATTTTGATTTGAGTCACCTCAATTTTGACCATATGACCTAATCTCACCAAGTTGAACCCATAGCCTTGTCAATTGACCTCATTTAATGTTGAAAAATCTTTATTACATTCCTATAAATCAAAATCAACCATCAATTGGCATTGGGGAAGTCTCAAATCCATTTGATTTTGGCTTAAATCCAAAATTCCCAAATTTAGCCCCAAATTGGCTAAGTCCCCAAATTTCACCCAATTGATTGCCTTAACCTCCAAATTGGCATCCAATTCATGTT
>NW_018243469.1:16569-17430 GCF_001263595.1 Phalaenopsis equestris | reverse complement strand
CACATGCTTAAGATATCTTTGTCAAATCCAAACACATTTGCATTAAATTGCTGTGATGGATTCCTCTGGGTTCCCTGAGCTCCTAGCCACCTCCCCCTAGCCGGCCGACCAGCCTAGTGGCCAAAAATTCCCAAAACTGAAAGCCACCCCATGACACCTCACTCAAATCAAACTTAGAGGCCAGCTCATCCAAATCAAACTATGGAGTTCCTCTGCCCTCCACCTAAGCACCACATTACACCTCCTAATTGGCCATGACAGCCACCATAACCCCATTTTTATAAAAAGCCACCTCCATGACTGTTAAACTAAGTGCTGACCCACATCACACCTCCTAATTGGCCATGCCAGCCACCATAACCCCATTTTTATAAAATGCCACCTGCATGGCCGTTAAACAGTGTGTTAAAATTTATTTAGAGAGGCCTCTCCAAACTTCACACAGAGCTTCCCTGAAATCCCCTCAGTGCATTCCAACCATTTTCCCTCATCCATTCCCATTGTCGGAGCTCAATTTTGAGCTTGAAACCTTGTCGAAAACCAGGACAGAACCCAAAACACCTCCACAGTCCACCAAACTTAAATTAACTTCACCCACACCTTCATAACAGTGAAAGAAGCCAAAATTCCCCTCCCACAGAGCCTCTACCATAGCTCTAGACCAACACTTGAAATCAAGCTTGGTCGAACTCATACCTAGGCCTTACACCAAGACCAGGGACTCAATCCTTAGCCTCCTTGGACCCTAACGAACGTGCCTAGTGCCTTTGATCGAAGCCTCCCTTCTCAAAGAAAAGGTATAAAACTTCTTCTCCTCCCGAGCTTATTTTAATTCTCCATTTACTTAAGCTTGATTTCATG
>NW_018243469.1:14974-16446 GCF_001263595.1 Phalaenopsis equestris | reverse complement strand
TATCAGTGATGTGGAGGGGGAGCCGTTCAATCAAGCGTGTATCAAATGAACGGAGGAGATCAATCTGTTCAGCGCTTCGAGACATAAACCGCGGACCGAGTCAGTAGCTACGTGGACGGCGGCGTCCAACCAGAGCGCGCGCCGCGCATGCCGTCGGAGCTGCCTAGGATCTAGTCAGCACGCGCTGTTTAAATAGGTAAATAGGGCTTTTTATATTTATTTAAATACCCTTAAATTAGAAAATTTATAACTTTGTGTAGAAAAATCACAAAAATAAAATAAAAAAATACCCGCTTGCTCAGTGAACAAAAGAGAACAATGTGGAAATAATTTTAAGGAATAAATTTCAAGACCATGTTATGCATATTTTATTTTTAATTAATTAAACACTGTTTTGAATCATTTGATTCTCCATGCATAATGGCACATCACCTTGGCTTGGAATTTTAGCATGTTGTAGCCTCTGTCAGGGGAAGTATTCTCTAATTTCTCCAAAGTCAGAGGAGCTTCCTATACAGAGACCCATATTTTCAAGTTATTTCACATTATTTCTTTAAAATAATCATGGAAATTAGCATATTAGTTATAACATCCTAAGAAAATTTTGGAAGATCCACCATGACTAGAAAAACCTATGGAAATAATTTCATGGGTCAAGTCATTTAAAATATCCTTAAATTTTACAAATACTAAATCACTAAGATAATTAAGTTTGAAAACTTTAAACTTTTAAATGATATGATTTTTGATCTCCACTGTGATTTATCATCCAGAGAACTCATCATAAAAATTTTATCATAAAAATTTTTCATAAACATTTCAAAATATTTTGAGTTCATTTGACAACTTAAGTTAATTTTTAAAGATAAATACCACCTTTGGTATTTAAATGATTTTTAAAAATCAAAATATAACTCAACAAATTATGAAATTTAGTTTTTGAGTTCTCTATGATCAGGGGTATTTTCTAAAATTGAAATGAAATTTAAAATAAAATTTTGATTTTTAGCCTATTCTAAATATTTAAATAATTAAAAATTCATAAAAATCACAAAAATAATAAAACTCATGGAAACATTCTAAATTGTTTCTTAATCACTTAGGAACAATTAGAATATTTTTCCTGATTCTCTAAAAAAAGATATTGCATTTCAAAGCTTAAGAATAATTTTTAAAAGGCTAAAAATGAATTTTCACTAAAATAATTCTAATAAATCACGGAAAAATAAACAAAATATAAATTTTTCTCCTCTGAGTTCTCTGACCTTAGAGAGATTTTTCAAAAATTGAAAACTTAATTTTGACCTCCCAAAATATTTTATTTTTAATAAATAACCCAGAAATTAAAATAATTCTAATAAATCAGAGAGAATTCAAAAAATTAAAAAATTTTGTCCAATGGCTCCTCTAGTCTAGGTATACCTCCAGTAAAAATTTCAAGGGATTATAATATACCTTGGTCAAGTTAGGAA
>NW_018243469.1:14071-14447 GCF_001263595.1 Phalaenopsis equestris | reverse complement strand
AAAATTGATTAAACAAGGATTAGAGAAATAAACGTAATTAAATCAAACATCCTTGAAACACCACTAAGCCCAATTAGGTTTAAAAATTTGGCTAAGTGTTCAAATTATACTAACTTGCCTCTTTAAGGGTCTTCACCCACATAATTTTCAAATTAAATGATAAGTGATAATTACCCTATTCTTGGGGAATGTTGAGACATCAGTGCTCACTGAGTAATAAGGGTATTTACAGGATGAACCATTAAGCAATATAACAAGTTTAAATGGAATTGAGGCGAGAGTGAGGCATGGACCTGCTTCCCCCTCCTAACTTGTTGGAGACCTCAGAGGCCTATTAAACTTAATATTCTTCGCTCAATGAAATCATCCTTAATTA
>NW_018243469.1:3374-13643 GCF_001263595.1 Phalaenopsis equestris | reverse complement strand
GGCTAACGAGGCTTCCCACGGTTTAAATGAAATTATGAAACTCATTAAGTTGGGTTTAGTAAGTTCATTCAGACTAAGTGAATCCAATAGAAAATAGTGATGCCGGAACAAGGGAACCGTAGGATCCTAACCGGTTTAGCTCTAGTCAACTTTAATATGCCATCATCAAATTTAAAAAACTTCAACCATAGGGCCACCTGATTTGACATTACAACTTGACACATTTAATAACTCAAACTTATCGCGGCAAGGAGCTTGGAGCTAGCATGGTGGGCAGCACGACCATCTTCAACAGCAAAACCTATCTTCCCCAGCTAAACCAATCTTCCTTCCTTAGACTTAAACAATAAAGTCATAGGTTGCTTGCTTATGCAACGTAATTCCTCACCTTATCTTTAGGCCTTTGCATAGCTTTGCTATACAATATAAGCCCTAACTTGTTTTAGGATTCCGAGGTTGTCGTTTGGCACGACCTAAATCCTCATATCTTCCAGGCTATTTGTACGAGGTTGTCGTTTGCCATAACTAATAAAATTGGCAGGATGAATCACCCAAACTTTTTTTCCTCAAAACTGAAACCAAATATTAGGATAGCTTGGGAAGTCACCGGGGTTCTCCTCTGGATCCATGACATCCCCTAGTTCCTCTTCCTTTGGATTCCACAACAAAATGTTCCAAATTTGAACCAATCCCCTTTCACACCTCTATGTTCGATTTTGCTGAAGAGTCCTACCCCTTGAAATTCCTTGAAGATAATGTTTCTTAATTTTTATCGAGAGTCTTCTTAGGTGGCTTTGGTCATTTAAGATGTAATTAACTATAGGGGCTTGCCCTTATAGGAAGCATGTCTGAACCAAGATTAATATAAACCCTATTTAATCTTATTTTATTGAATAGGAGAACTTGTCGGTAAATACAAAGGTTTCGCAGACCAAACGGACGTCATGCTTTGCGGACGTCATGCTTTCCTTAGTTTATTTGATCGAGCCTCATCCTCAAGTCTTGTGTTTATTCTTCGGGATAGATACAGGATTTGAGGTATAGTGCTCTTTCATTTTAAACTATGAAAAATATGAGGTCAAGTGGATTTCAAACTTCAACGTCCTTCCGAAGCGAGCGATGGGTTTTTTATTCCATTGACGGACAGCTTCTTACGGGCAACCCCACAAACCAACCCAAAATAACGCCGACAGCACCACATATCATCCTCTACGTACAGATCTATGAGGGTGACTGGCTCGGTAGAAATCACATTTACAGCTCCTCTTTTAGGTTCTTTTAAATATTTTTTCAGATTTTTTATGTTTTCATTTTTGTAACTTTTCTTGAGACAATATTTGAAGCTGAAACAATCCTCTATGGTGTCCCCAAGTAGTCTATGGTATGGGAAATTGTTGGGTTGTTCCTTCTTGGCAACTTTTGATGGCATCTTTGGCTCAGGCAATTTGAACTCTTGTTTCTTGCTCAAGTTTCTAAACATCTTTTCCCTTGTGTCATACTTGAAATAATATACCTAGTTCAATCAGTCTGCTATCGACGGACCCTATCCTTTATCTATCATGTACAGTCTCTACTAAGATGATGACTGACCATGCTGACTGTACTGCTGGCTACGTTGTCGAGAAACCTTAGACAAATTCTCTATGGTCTACTTTCCCTTGTCTACTGCCACCACCATCCTAGACTTTTTCTTTTATGCCTTTGCTGATCAGGACTTTTCAACCTTCTCTATGGAATATGAATGCTTCACCTCTTCCTACAAGATGTTGTGCTTACTTAATAGCTTTTTGAATGTCTTAATAGTAAGTTCCTCAAGCATGAAAGCTATTGGACCGTGAGTAATCTGTTACTCCTGAAATTGTGTCTTGCACTTCATGCTAAGTTTTCTCTACTGTAGAATGTACTTGACCAATGTCTCCATGGGCTTCTGAAGCTCCATTAAAAGATCTCTAATGATAACATGATGTTGATCCCTGAAAAATATTTTCACAAATAAATTTCCAATTATGTTAACATCTTGATTTATCCATTGGGAAACTCTGCATACCAATTTAATTCAAACCCTAAAAGGATACTCATAAACAGACAAAAAGGTAATGCCTCATTTCCCCCTACGTTGCAACAGTTCACTCTGAAATGTACAACGTGCTATCGATGGTTTCCCATTCCATTGAAAGTCATAAATGTTGGAGGAATGAAACCTTTATTTTACGTGATGATATTAAATTCCCTTGATTGTGGTCAATCCTTTGAAATTGATGTGCACCTTTTTGATTGGGCTAATGCCTCCTTTACCTGTTGCTCGAGTGATTGTTTGACATCACTTTCTAGCGTCATTTTCTAACTTGAATCTATCCTTGGTGGTTTGTCTCTATTGTCTAAAGCAACATATTTCCTTTTATCAGAAATATGTATAATATCCAGCGGGTTTACCTCTGGCATTGCGGCATGTTGTGATTGTGATTGTTCCTTTATAGTGATTGATATGCCTAAAAAAGGTTCTATTTTTCTTATGCTTTGAATGCATATATTTTGTGATTTTCAATGATATTGCACTTTAAAGGAAGATATTTTGTCTATTTTTGATTTCAGCTACAAAAAATAAAGTTTTCGAGAAAAAGAAGCAAAAACAGTGCAATTAAAAAGAAGCAAAAACAGTGCGAAAAAGAAGCAAAAACAGTGCAATTTGGAGCAAAACGAGCAAGAAAGAAAATTTTGTCCTGACACATTTCGATAAGTATTTCTATGCTTAATCTCTTTTACACTACTCACACATTTTTTAATAAAATTACACTTTAAATGAAGCTTGTTTTATGCTTATTTTGTAGGTCTATCTGTTAGGAATGCAACACAATTGAAACGGGGCAAAACGGAGCTAAAATGAAGAAAAATGGTGAAGCTCCGCAGGGTGGGCACCGACGGTGCCAGATCCATCGCCGGCAGCACCAGAGTGTAGAGAAAATGTCAAAATGGTTTTGACAGCGCCTGAGATGGTTTGGAGGCAATCTTGGGCAAATTTCTAAAAGATATAATGTATTTGGATGCTTTTTGGAAGGTTGCTTGAGGCATCTCTTAGGAAATTGGTCCCTACACTATAATATAGTGCTTTTATGTCAGAAAAAGTGGTGCTTGTGAGTGAGAAAATGAGGAGAATATTTATAGATCTTAGAATAGGAGTAGAAATGTAGATTTCTACCTTTTTGGAGACTTTGGTGAGGGGATTTTGAGAGAATGTGTAATGGAATGTTCTAACATTGCATGGATCAGCGGAAGACTTTATAGGAGGGATTTTCATCTTTCTTTCAAGGGGAAAATGCTAAGTATTGTGTTCTTCATTATCTTATAATTTCTTAAACACTTATCTAGTGGACATGCTTTCATGAAATGAAGTTTTTAGTTGTGTTTTCTTCATGCTTTTTGATATGTTTCTCTTACTTTTTCCTCTTTTTTGGAAATAGTGGCATGAGAATATTATGCCGTTATTTTCCTTTTACTTTTCTTTTGCAATGAGTAAGATTCTTGTTTAGGATATTGGGATGCATGCTAGAAGAAGTTTTAAATAGAAATTGTGATTGTTTTTCATTTCGGCTCTGAATTTACCTTTCGATCTGGCTAATTGAATGGTTAAAATATGTTGTGAAACATATGATCTGAGAAATGGAGTATGAGTTCTACAACAGAGTGAGAATCACATTTAAGTCCATGAAGGATTATTTCGTTCATGGTATTAAGTGCAAATAAATATGGAAATATAATTTGTTGGGTGTAAAATTAGAGATTTCTAGGGTGACAGTTCAAAAATCCCCAATTCAATCTTAGTGTTTAAAAACTAAAGAGAGAGTTAGCCTCCAAGGGAAGGGAAGTGGGAGCACTTGAGTGGGAGCCAGTATCCTCCTATCCTAGCCGTGGGCCACGAATTTAGGGACAAACCTAAGTTTAGTCAATGATTTTCTATAACACTCAATCAGGGTAGAAAATAAAAATTGCTCTTATTTAGCACATACAATATTTAATGTATCTCATTCCTTTACATTATCCAATTCACTACATAAGAATAGTAGTATTTAACATATTAAAATTCTAACCAATTCATCCAGAAATAGTTATTTTTAGAATTAATATTTACATTTAGGAATAGTTACTATCCTTACATTTAAAATTTTCATTTAAGAGTAGTTGCTAGATAAAACACCATTTTAATCGACGTTCTAAACTAAGGACTAATAGTAGTAGACAAGAATTTGACTAATGATATCTTTTCATGCTTCATGGTGAGATCGATATTTGGGGCTTAATCAGAAAGTCTTATATTACTTGAAGTGATACGTGCACTTGCGTAGAACCCATAGTGTGTGAACTATTTGCTATATTTCATAATATTTAAATTTTGCATGTTAGCTGTTAAATACAAAAAATTGGTCAAGTTTTTTGCCGTCTATTGAAAGGTAAATTATTGCTTAATTACAGGTTGGGTCAAGTTTTTTGGCACCATCTCAGGGGAATTAAATGACATAAAACACGTAGAAAAAAAACACGCACTAAGGGCACGTAATGTTTTTGGCCCCGTTGTCAGGGAAGCTTCAGTAAGAAATTTAGGGAAGCTTCAGGGAAGCTTCAGTAAGAAATTTAGGAGAATTTTAGTTGAAGTAATTAGGCTTAGAATTGGAAAAATTGTAGTGTCATAAAAATTGTTTTTGTGTGAAAATAGTTTTTATTGTAAGAAAAAAAACTATTCGTGTGAAAAATAAGGTGTTTGTGTAAATGTTTTGTTGTGTTGAATATATTTTTTATCTTTTTTTTGTTTAATTTTTAATGTATCATTTGTTGTGTTACATATGTCCCTAGACTTGTGCCTTATGTTCTCGTGTTAGAAAAAAGGAAAAAAGTCAAAAAATAGAAAGGACTTGAAGAATTATAAATGGATATGGAAAACATTCAAAATAATAACTTGGAAAATCATCATAAATCCTTAAAGGAATATATAAAGCCTATGACAGATGAAATTCGCTCAAGTATACAAACTCCTATCGCAGAAGCTGACTTATTTAAAATAAATCCAGATATTATCCAACTGGCGCAGAACAACTAGTTTTGGGGAACTCCATCTGAGGATCTCATTTTACACTTATCATGTTTTTTGTAACTTTGTGCTACATTTTGTTATAAGGGCATGTCAGACGATGCTGTTAGACTAAGGCTTTTTCCTTTCTCATTAAGGGATAAGGCTAAAATGTGGTTATACTCATTAGCACCTGACTCTATTAAACATTGGGAGGATTTAACTCAGAAATTTCTAGCTAAGTATTGTCCACCTTCAAGGACTACTAAACTAGAAATGATATTATCTCATTTTGGTAGTATAAAAGGGAATCAATATACAAAGCTTGTGAATGATTTAAAGAACTCCTAAGAAAGTGTCCACACCATGGTCTGCCTGATTGGTTAATCATTCAAATTTTTTACAATGGGTTAGTAGAATCCAATAGGTTTACAATTGATACTGCCACTGGAGGATCATTAATGTCAAACCCATTTAATAAAGCAAATGTGTTAATTGAAGAAATGGCTACGAATGAATTTTAATGACCCTCTGCTAGAGTAAATCTTGAAATGGTAGCCAGCGTTCATGATACAGATGTGATTGTAATTCTTGCATCTCAGGTTGCTGCAATATTAAGGAAGTTAGATCAATTTGGAATGAACTAGCCTCAACTTACTCAGTAAGTGAGGAAAGTTCATTAGGGCATACGATTGATTTAAACTTATCATATGAAACTTTAAATATCATAAACAACTCGTATTCTAACTTCTTGGAAGAACCATCCTAATTTTAACTGGAATCACACTACTTAGGGTGGAAACCAACAATGGAAAAATAACCATGAAAATCCTAATGGAAGTTGGAATAAAAAGGGGAACACAAATTATAGACCTTTGTATTAACTGGAATCTAACAATGATCGACAATTTGAGGATAATAAGATGTCTATAGAAGATGTGGTATTGCAAATGGGAAACCAGTTACAAAGTCAAAATGCTACAATTAGAGACATAGAGAATCAACTTGGACAAATTGCTAATTCACTTAGTAATAGACCACAAGGAATAATTTGTAGCAACACTGAGATCAACCCTAAAGAGAACAATAATGAACAAATAGAAGTTGTCCAATTAAGAAGTGGAAGTGAAATAGAGGATGTGGTCAGAAAAGAGAAAGGAGTTGTGAAAGAAAGAAAGGAAAATAAAATACCTGAAGAGCATGTTTCTATAGGTCTGGAAAAATTAATATCTCCAACGAAAATAAATTTAGAAAGACCACCACCTCCATTTTCTCAAAGACTTAGACATCAAGAGTTGGATAAATAATTTTTGCAGTTCATGGAAGTACTTAAGAAGTTAACGATAAATATTCCTTTCGCTGAAGCTTTTGAACAGATGCCAAGTTATGCAAAGTTTATGAAGGAGATGTTAAATAAGAAAATAAAATTTGGGGATTATGAGACAGTTGCACCAAGTGAGTGCAGCGCAAAACTTCAGAAAAAGCTTCCTAAAATACTTAAAGATCCTTACAGCTTTACAATTACTTACACAATTGGAGAACGATTATGTGGAAAAGCTTATAGGATTTAGGAGAGAGTGTTAATGTGATGCCTCTATCTATATTTAGAAGATTAGGTTCAACCAATATTTCTCTCGCTATTGTAACCCTTCAATTAGCTGATCGATCAATCATTTATCCTATCATTTATCCAAAAGGGGTTATAATCCAAAAGGGGTTATAGAAGATGTGCGTGTTAAAGTGGATAAATTTATCTTTCCTATGGACTTTATTGTATTAGATATGGAGGAAGATAAAGAAAATCCAACTATTCTGGGGAGACATTTTCTTGTTATTGGACAAGCTATGTTAGATTTGCAAAAAGGAGAGTTGATTATGAATATTAATGACCAGGAAGTCACTTTTAATGTGTTAAAAGACTATGAAATATCCAGCTGAGAGAAAGGATGATGATTGTTTTTGGGTGGATGAAATTGATTATATATGTAAAGTTCATTTCCAAAAAAAGTTTTTAGAGTAAGTTAACAAATGAGATTGAAATGGAATATTATGATCAGTCTAAAATTTTGTTTAAGAAAGACTGTATTTTTAGGTGGTGTGAAATGATGGACATTACCGAAAGTAGTAAACTTTTAATGTAAACTTTTAATTCCATTTTTTAATTCCATTTGTTGAAAAATCTCATAAACTTAAAATGAATATACCCCATATAATTTTAAAGCCTACCTATATAAAGAATTCATCTACGAAACCAGTCTTTATGTCGTCATATTTGACTCAGTCACAAGATGAACCTAAATTGAATGATGAAATCAGTAAAAGATCTCTTATGAAAGAGTTATTCAAAGTCTCTGAATGACATATTATGTGGTATACAAATAAAATGAATAAGATTCCGATGTTGGAGCAGATTATTAATGCAATTAACAGTTACCCCTAGAGATTCTACCAAGTGATTCTGAGATGAACCCTAAGCAGATGAATGATGAGCAATTTAAATTTATCAAACAAATATTTAGAAGAGAATCTGAGGATATGTTTCAAAAGAACTTCAAGTTGAGATATAAGGATAAGGAGATTGAAAGACCAATGAGACCAATGGAAGAATTTTTGGAAGAATTTTCTAAGGAATTAGAAAAACTTATTTCCTCAACTAAGATAAATATAGGAAGACCACCTCCACCATTTACTCAGTACTAAGGGTAAGAATTAGAAGATAACTTAAAACAAAAGAGTAACCTAGAAGAATTTGATCCGGAATCTGATTTATCTAAAGGTAATTTGATCCAAAATTTGGGAGATCATGAAGTATCTTATAAAGATCCATCTTTTATAAACTTTTAGGATGATATTAATATAAAAATTGAGAAAACCACTAGAAGAATATTGTATATAAAAGGAAATATGAGGAATAATGCTATGAATTAATCTGAAAAGGCAGATCTGAAAGAAAAATTTAAATTCAAAGAATTTGTAGGAATCGTCGGATCTAAGAAAGATTGGGCGATTAATCAAGGATTACCTAATTTGAATTTTGATCCAGATGGAATCATTTGTTTGGCTAGCAACATTAAACAAAGCGCTTTATTGGAGATAACCCATAGTTATCAGTGTGGTTTAATTTAGTGTGCTTGAGAGTTATGATTATTGGTGTTGTATTGTGTTTTCTTTAGTGTGGATTGATAAATTTGCTTAATGTTTGGTAGATATTTGGATTATTAGTGGTTTGATTTACATTTTATGTGTCATGAGGGAGGTGATTTCTTAACTTCTTATTATGGTTAGACTTCTATGTTCTCTTGTAGTAGTTGGATTGATGAGTCCACTACAAGTCAGGTCTAACCCGAACATGACTTTAGAAGAGACATAATGAATTTATCAGTGACATTTCCATCTCAACTTTGTTACTTCCTTTATTTTACCTTGTTTTCATTTAGTAGGAGTAGCTAAACTATTTGATGAGTAACACGTGGATGAAATTACACTATCTTTATAACTACTAGTGGTGCTTAATTATTGGGATATGATGATGCCTGTTTTTGGTGCTCAAGAACCAATAGATCAGGGATAATCTTATCTTAAAGATTAGAATCTATAAAATCATTTATTAGTACCCAATATAGTTGTGTAGTGATTCTATTAGAAATTGGAAGTAAGTTAGTGAGATGTGATGAATTAAGGGAAGAATTGACCTCATTTATTATGTGTGTTTGTGTTTGTGTTACAATAATATATAGGACTTGAAGAACATTTTTATATTCCAATGTTGAGACATGTTATGCTAGTTATACTTTTGTTTTGTTAATTTCATTCTAGCATATTTAGTTTAGATTTACTTTCTACTACATGTTTCCTATCCTGATAAGTAATTGTAGATGTTTTTGATTGAGATTTGCGATATATAAAATTTCTAAACCTTTGTTCTTCCTACTTTTATTTTATGTGCTATACATGTTAAAAATCAAGTTTGGGGGTAGGATGAAAACTAGATTTTAAAGCTAAGCATACTTCCTTTTAGTTTAGTATTATTGCATGCATGTTTTAGGCTAGATTTACTTTCTCCTACAGTCATTCTATCTTGATTATGAATGTATGTGAATTTGATAGGCTGTTGTAGTAGTTAGTATATTCAACTTTTACTTTTTATTCCTACTATATTTTATGGAATTGATTATAAAATATTTAAAAATTTAAGTTTGGGGGGAAGAAAAATATTCTTAAATGAATGAAACTAAATTTTATTTGTCCTCAATGAGCTATATTTTAAAATTTTAATTTAACATGACCGTTGGTATTGGAGGCTAAATTTTGATAACTATATTTGTCTTTCTAAATATATAGTAGACTTAAGTAAAATTTTTCAATATGAAAGTTGATTCTAGAGTTAAGATATTTGGTACGAACAAATAAGACTATGCTTTTTTCTATTTAAAGTAAATAAAGTTATATTTTTGAAGTATTAAGAATCTTAGAGTTTCCTGTAAGAAGAAAAGAATGAGGCTTTATGAAAAAATTCCAAATCTAATAAGAATTTATAAAGTGAAGGAATGTGAAAAGTTTTTAACTTTAAGAAGAGGATAGTGAAGTTCAAAATCAAAATTATTATTATTAAAGGTTGTCCAGATATAATAATCCTTACATGAAAAAGAAAAAAAAAGAAAGGATTGAAAATGATCCTGAAAGAAAAGAAAAAGAAAAGTTAAAACCAAAATAAAAGAAAAATGAAAAAAAAAGAGAGAAAAGAAAATTATGTGAGGAGAAGTTTGAGAAGATGCCTAATAAAAAACTGGCTTCACATAAATCAACTTGAGGAAGTTAACTTGAGGAAAAGGCTTCATTACATTTTCTAAACTTGTATTTGAGTGTTAGCATCCTTACTAATAAAGATCTCATAAAGTTGTTTTTCTTATGAATATTCCAAGAAACTTTAATATGACAAATTGCAATTTTTCTTGAAATAAATATATAATAGAAAATCTTAGAGTTAACTACTGTCGGCACTATTTTTGGAGTGGGGTTTGCCCGTAAGAAGCCGTCAGTCATCCGAATTGAAATCCCGTTGCCCGCTTCGGAAGGACGTTTTAAAAAAATTTAGTTTTGAAAAAGATGAAGTCAAACTGACCCCATAATTTTCATAGTTTAGATGAAAGAGCACTTTATCTCAAATCCTGTATCTATCTCGAAGGATGAACACAAGAATTGAGGGTAAG
>NW_018243469.1:0-1503 GCF_001263595.1 Phalaenopsis equestris | reverse complement strand
ATTTTTTGATCAAAGTTATCAAATGAGTTAATTAAGATTATAAATTACCCATTTCCCATTTTGATTAAGCCTAAATGTTCATTAAGGTCAAAATATCCAAAATTACAATTTTGCCCCTAAGGGTCCAAATTTTCATAATTTGTCAAATTAAAGTCAAATGACTTTGGGATTTTTATGTAACCCTACTGATGGGTCAATTAAGTCATCAGAGGAGAAAATGTGAATTTTCACAATTTAATTTAATTCATATAATTATTTTCATGCAAAAATATGCATCTTCAAAGAAAATTCCAAAAGATGATCAGGACAATTTCTAATCACTTGACATTTTTATGTAAGCTAGCCCTAGATTAGAAAGTCATTTGGCCAAAATTTCATAATTTTTTGAATTTTTTGTGATTTACTAAAATTAATTGAAGTTTTGGGAACTTTAATAAAAATACAATATTTTAAGTGTTGAAAAATAGATTTTCTTATTTTTGGAAAATTTCTCTGACGTTAGAGAACCCAAGGAAATTTATTTTGTATTTTTTTTTTGTTTTTTGTTTGATTTTTTAGAATTATTTTGTGAAAATTCCATTTTTAAACCTTAAAAAATTAATTTAAGGTTCAAAAATAGATATCTTTATTTTTGAATTCAAGAAAAATATTCTAATTTTTCTTAAGTGTTTAGGAAGTGATTTAGAATATTTTTATGATCTTTGTGATTTTTGTACTTTTTAATATTTTTTATAATTATTAAAATAATTTAAAAAAAAGCATTAAAAACTAGGTTTTTATTTAAAATATCATTTTATTTTTATTAAATCCCTCTGATGTCAGAGAACTCAAATAACTAAGTTTGATAATTTTTGGAGTTATATTTTGATTTTTGAAGATTATTTAAGTGTTAAATTTGATGATGATCTTTAAAAATCAATTAAAAATATCAAATGATTTCAAAATCCTTTGAAATTTTTATGGTGAGTTCTCTGACTCATGAGCCATAGTAGAGAACAAAAATCGAGTGATTTTAATTTCTGTGTGCATCAAATTAAATATATTAAGTAAATTAAGGTTTGCTCAAAACAGTGATATTTTGATTCTTAAAAATGATGAAAGTATTTTCTAAGACTACACTGGCCATAGGAAACTTAAATGAATTTTTATAGACATTTCTACGTCACATACAATTTTCTATAATTATTTGAGTAGAAAATGCATAAAAATTTAGAAAATTAAGATCACTGTCTAGAGATCTCCTATGTCTTTGGAAAAATGCTCAAAATGTGCACCTTGACAGAGGCTACAACATATAAAAATTTGGGGTCAAGGTGATAATCCAATATGAATGGAGAATTGAAAAACCCCTAACCCTAATTCATTTTTTAAAAATAATTTATGCATCAAATTAATGTGAAAATAATTCCATTGAAAATAATTCCATATGATTCTCAAGAGGGTATTTTTATTTTATTTTTATGAATTTTCTATACAAAGATATGGATTTTTTAATATGAATTT
>NW_018243468.1:0-359 GCF_001263595.1 Phalaenopsis equestris | reverse complement strand
GGACTTGTGCTAAGGCTCACAACAAATGGAAGACAATTGGCTCTATGGAGGGCGTTTGGTTACGCACAGGAAGTCCTAACCTAAAGGCTAGCTCTAGGAAATCGACGATCCATCACGTAGGCACGTTGTCGCGCCGACCCATGCGGATGCACGCACCTCGTATGGGCGATCAAACCCACACGCCTAGACACCACTAAACCTAAGGCTAGCTAAGAGTTTAGGGGATCTCACCACCGCGAAGGTTGCATGCGCGTTCTCCTTACTTGCTCCAAGCTGTCGACGTCCAGTCCGTGCTCCAGTGTATCCCATAATGAATCATACAATGAGGAGAATAGGAGATAGGAATCAGTGAGGTGCAA
>NW_018243467.1:0-330 GCF_001263595.1 Phalaenopsis equestris | reverse complement strand
TATAATAGATCTGTGACATTTTGTACACCTACACAAAATAGATTGCGCAAACGTAATATAAGCGTCCATTTATCATTTACTTATCACTAAAGCACAACGGATATTACAATCATATCAACAATGACATTAAATAGAATGATCATATGTTTCACAAATTCTACGAAGATGCCCAATTACTAGAAATTATAAAATGTAAATGGAAAAAATATTTGTAGTGTATATATAGGTCCAAATAATAAACAAGAAAAAAAATATAAGCCACGACTGGGTTTTATCATCACACTCATCATCATCCTCCTCTCCTCTTCTTGTTCCTCATGAACTTAACTC
>NW_018243466.1:0-424 GCF_001263595.1 Phalaenopsis equestris | reverse complement strand
ATAGGAAGAATTACTGATCATTATATACACTGTAATCAGTAACAAGAATCTCGAAGATAACAAACGGCTTCGAAGCTATTCTTCAGAGTAAGTGATCGACCGATAATTTAACACCAAGCAGAGTAACCGCATTTTTAAATCCGGGATAGGTCAAAGCTCTGAAAATAGTTCTCTACTCGATAGCAGCAAGATTCACCAAGGGTAAGACACAAATCATCTTGGTAGCGAGTCTTGTCGGATACTCTGCATAGGCAGTGACAAGATCCGTACAAGACCTTGCAAATGGGGAGATCCGACTGAGGCGACGAACAGACCAGCGGAAGAGACACAGGTTTTGTAAGACTTGAGTCAAAAAACAAGTGAGCCACGATTCCCCCAACGAAAAAAGTGGACCAATCATCGACCGACAGACCTAAGCAATAGG
>NW_018243465.1:5026-5764 GCF_001263595.1 Phalaenopsis equestris | reverse complement strand
TTTGCACTCCACCACCGTCGGGTGGTCACCATCATCGAACCACTATTGCACAACCACCACCATCGTCGTTCGAGGCTTCAAATCAAGTTTATGAATAAGATTCAGATCTGGCCTAAAATTGACCAGACCCGAGAAAGTTTTTCGTGAACCTGACGCCAATACTAAAGGGTTCAAAAGTCCAACCCGAGCACAACCCACCTTTAACACCCAAACCCAATCCAGACCAGTATAACCCATTTAACATAAGGTATAACAAGTATTCAAGTCAAATAGGGTTAATTTCCAGTCAATCTTTGGTTAAATCCGGGTTTGAGGGTTAATTTAAAGTCAAATTATGGTTGGCGGGTCAGTTTCAAATCAATTTTAAGCTAGAAAGTCAACTAGAAATCAACCTAAAAAAATGCGTTAAGATTTTTAGCCTTAACTCGACCCAAGATTTATTTGGGTCAACCCAAACCCATAATTTTTTAGTATGGTTTGGGTCGAGTTGACATGCCAGGTCAATTTTTGACACCCATACCTCCATGCTCATCATTGTCAAACTTTTACTATCACAATCGCCGAAAAATGACTGCCTGGACACTACCATATTTGCCACTGGACCATCTTTAACAAGTCGCTGCCACCGTCAAATCACTGCTACTCAACCGCCACTATTTTCACTTTCAGACCATCATTGTCGGGCTACCACCATCTTCGAGCCAATTTTGCTCGACCACCATGGTCGACACCATTGGC
>NW_018243465.1:0-1647 GCF_001263595.1 Phalaenopsis equestris | reverse complement strand
AATATTTGAAAAAGAAGTCTATTGAGTACATAAATTAATAATTCTATAACATTAAATACTCAATATTATATAGTTAACTTAATGTCAGAAATATATTGAAGGAGAAGAAACATGAATTAGGGATCCAAATTGAATCAAGCTTGCTTGCAGAAAAGCAATCCATATTGAGTTGAGCTCATAATCAATTATAATATAAGCTCTTTTTTTAGCTCATGGGTTAAAAACTTGACTTGCTAGTTCGTCAATGAGTCATGTTTGAGCCAATTCCAAAGCTGACTAATTATGCTTGCTTCCATCCCTAGTTAAATTATTTCTTGGGCACTGGCTTCAGTTTAATGAGAAATCTTTCCACAAATGCATATACATACTCATGAAGATTGATTTATAAATATGCATTATTATTATCATTCAATCTGAATAAATATCATCCATAATCATATATTCTTAAGTTAACCTTAAACTTGCATACAAATCAATATCATGGTAATTAAATTTAAATATTTTTTTATTAAAACTATAGCTTATGTAATTATTAAGATTTTGATTACCAAAAACATTTATTTCTTTGCAAAACTATACATGGTTAGCTACTACACGATTGGTTCTATTTCTATCTTGTAATGTCTTTATTAGTCTCATATAATATTGTTAGTTTTCATGTTTTGATGGAGTTTTACCGAACCATTCATAGTGTCAGAGTAGACTCTTGTTCTATTTGATTCTTCCCATTTCCTTGTTGAATTCATTACCAAACAAATCTCACCTTTCATTTTCTCCCAACCAATTTCATTGATGACTTTTATTCAACCTTTGATGTCTTCATGGTTGATTTTATTTGGGTCTCTTTCTCTAGTACTTAGTTGACTTCGTTTTCCTGTCTTTCAACTGGCTTCATTAACACTAAGATCTAAACATTTATCAAAATATCTTATTCTAAATGTAAACATTAATTTTCTTGTGTGACCTTTGGCTGGATATTTAACCTATAATGAATCACCAACTTGTATCTTTTTAGCATTTCATTGTATCTTTTTAGCATTTATGGCATTTAAAGTATTATATGCTCTTATATTTTATATTTTTATATTTTATTGAATCATGATTGTCTTTTATGTAAATATTTTTTACTCATACTTGAAGATTGAGCATATATCTTTCAAGTAGATAGTGCACATCTATCCTTTATTATCAAACTTTCTTCACCCATTTGATGATTGAGTACTAGTTTTTTTTTTCCTTCTTGTTTATTTTTGTTTGGTGCACCCATTTCATTGAGTCTTCAATGCCTCTAAGTAGCTCAATCAAAATACTTTACTAGCTCATGTTCGTCGAGTATCTATTACAAACTACCTCCATCATGTTAGGGCTCACTGCATGATCAAATATTGCTGATCAAGCATCTATTTTAAGGCTGGTATTTTTGTATTAAACTTTCATTATTATATTGGCCAATGCATATGTGATGTGCATCACATAATTTGTTTTTTTTTCTCATATAATTTTTTTCTTGTGAACAATCTCATGTCTATACCATCCTTATTAACTTACATATGTATTCTATGTGTCCATATTGATCATTATTCATCTACTCTCTATCCCTATAAAACTCTTATTTTTTCAATTTTTTTATGCTTGGATTTATTAAAC
>NW_018243464.1:4740-5131 GCF_001263595.1 Phalaenopsis equestris | reverse complement strand
AGGGGAAGAGAAAGAAGATCACCCCACCACCCACGATACTCAAATCGGGCCAAAAAAGAAAAGGACGCATTCCCTGCTTACAGAAGGCGAAACAACCGAAATATTCAGGACCAAGTGGCGAGCCTAGTGGCGGCGAGGGAAGCATCGGAAAGAAGAGAAAATTTGCCATTCAAGTGTACTAGGGAGCAAGCTCCTCAGAGTCAAACTACCAAGAAAAGGAAAACCGCAGCTCGGGGAGACTGGCGCGGCTTCAGGAAGGAGGGCCGCTGGTAGAAAATGTCAGGTAAGGACGAACGAGAGGTCAACTTTCTCTCGTGTGGAGGAGAGGGAGCTCGGTCGGCTCGAGACCGAGAACGGGGAGAGCGGGGCACGCGAACGGGCGAGGGGGAAG
>NW_018243464.1:0-3522 GCF_001263595.1 Phalaenopsis equestris | reverse complement strand
TATATATCTATATATAATAGAAAGAAAGCTATAGATAAAATGTGTGGGAGGGCCCAAGCATGACACCCTGCCCACACAATAACTACAAATGATTCCAAAACTTAGAAAATACATAAAATTACATGAGAGACTTAAAGAAAAAGCCGAAAAATGTCTAAGTACATAGTATCAGGTGACTAGAGAGCGACCCAATTTGGCATTGTCTCTGCCTCTAGATCTAGGGAAGGAGTCCGTTAATAAACTGGTAAGATGTGTGTCATTGCGAGTAGTAACCAATGTATCATCCAATAATTTCCCGAGCTCGAGTCGGCCTCCATTCTTCTTCTTTCTCCTGGAATAGACCTGTCATTCCTCATCCAAAGATTGGCTCACCTGTTCAGTGGATTGGTCTAAAGTGTGTCAGACATGTGTAGGTTGTTGAACATTAGAAGCAATTGCATATTACAACAGCTGATCTTTTATTGGATCAAATGAGCATTCTCGTGTATCTTGGCATATAGGTGAGTCCTCTTCAATACATTGGGTGGTATAAACACAATTGAATCTGTAGCTGTAGTATGATGTACTTCGTTAGGAACTGCGATGTCGGAAATAGATTCGGGTTGCATCTTCTCAACAGGGATGGTAGGTAGCTGATCTTTAACGATATTTGACCTTAAATGAGAATACAAGCGATAGTAAATAGTAGAACTATGGTCAAACATACTGCGATGAGAGCAATAAGGAGGGTGTAGTTCTGATTCAACTTTTTGCCAATACCCGTTGTGGGTGGTTCCAATTCATACCTCATCCGGAGCTGGTTGAGTGATCTCCTTCTCAACTAACACACAAGCCACAAAGGGTCCGGTGACAGCAGGCGTAGAACTATCAACCTTGACAGACTTACTGTAAGCGGTTGCTAAGGAGTAGAGAATTTTCAAGTTAAACAGATATAATTTTAACCCCGGAAAATTTATCCAAACAGGAATGATAGAGGACTCCCGTAGTGGATCAACCTTTAGAGACAATTTTAACCCGAAAACTTTAGCATAGAACTATCAACGTTGAGAGACTTACAGAAGAATGAGAAGTCTGCCATCTTTTTTACAGAAGCTGAAGGTATTCAACTTCATCCTGTCATCTGAATTTGGTTGATAAATTTCTTAATGGTCATCCCAAAATGGAGCTTATTCGCAAGGAATTTGAACTTATGCACCTTCTTGGGGAGTGGAAAATTGGACTATTAGATGGGAGACACATTCTTATTCAAATTAATAATGAAGAAGATTACACACTCTTATTTGCTAGAAGGATAATCTGGATTGATAATAGAGCAATGAAGATTCTGAAACGGTCTATGGATTTTGACCCACAAACAGAACCCCTAATCATTCCAGTTTGGATTTGATTTCTTAGTCTGAAATTTCATTATTTTTCTTAAAAAGTGTTGTATTTTATTGCCTCAGCTTATGGTAAGCCACTCAAGACGGACATTCCTATTTTTAATCTTTCTCGTCCGTCTGAAACCAGCGTACTTGTTGAAAGAGACATTACTTCTTTCGCTTCTAAGAAAATTTGGTTGAACACACAGCATCATGGATATTAGGAGAAGGTAGAGATTGAGCATTTTCCTTCATCTTGTTCAAACTGTTGTATGTTCGGCAACTCTAGTTCTCAATGTCATCATCTACATCCCCACCTCAGACCAAAAAAGCAAAGTACTCCGTAAGATGCAGTGATTCCAACTCCTGATTAGCTCCAAGTTATTGACACTATCGATCAACAAAAGGATACACCTAAAGACGTTATTATTCCTACAGGCAATATATCAACCATTAAGTCTCCACACATTGTTGTAGCTCCCCCGTCTTTGGAACCTCCTATCGTGGAGGCAAAGAGAGATTCTTCAGACTCCGCCTGCTCTTGAACCTATCACTGATATTACAGGTGAAAATACCTCTGCTGTTTCACTACCGCCTCATTAAATCCAAAAGTTGTTAATGCAACTCAGACTCAGAGGGATCATGATATGCAACGTCCTACGCATGTCCGGTCACCTTTGGACCAATCTATTGCTTTAAATGAGTCAATTCTCGGATGAGGAATGACAGATCTACACATCCAGGAGGAAGAAGAAGAATGGAGACATACTTGAGCGCAGAAATCTGATGGATGATACTTTGGTTACTTCGGGTGATGGTACACATCTTACCAATTGGTTAGTTGGCTCCCTTCCGAGAGCTAGAGGTAGAGGAAGAACTAAAGTGAGACGTCCCTAGCACCTTTGCACCTGTTGCTGAAATTTTGGTTTTTTTATCTTTATGTATCTTTTCTTCTTTGGGTTTTTGTGTGTGTTGTATTGTGTGAGTTAGATCTTCTTTTAATTCATCTCATACAACATATTTGTACCTTTTTTTTCTTTTATATTAGCCCTTGGGCTTTTTATAATATATATATATATATATATATAAATTTTTATAACTTAGATAAACTTATTGTTTAAAAACTTCTCACGCGCGCAATTTCTCCATACCTCCTCCCTCGGCTTGGATCAACACTACGTGAGATCTTCTTCCCCCTGCTTCCTCTTCCTCTGCACAACACTGACGCCGAAGATTTTATCGCCATACGCCGACGCCGCCCCTTATCTCCTTTGCATTGCTCCTTCCTCTCTTCTTCATCATCGATACATTAGGGCACGGGTTCCTTTGCCGCTCCCTCCTGCCTTGCTTCTCTTTGCACCAGATCACTCGAAGCTCGACAGAACTCCTTCGTCTTCTTCTTTGACTCGACTCGACACTGACGCTACGCTAGATGTCTTTCGTGCTGCTCGACTCTTTTTATAGGCGAACTCATCGCATAGGCTTCTGATTCCCTCACTTTCTCTTCTTCAGTTGTTCGTTTCCTCATCCTTCACTGATTCATCGTTTCCTCTTCCATCTCTGTTCTCCATTCGATTCTTCTCCCGGTAGCAGAAACAAAACATTACAGTTGATCCCAAAAAGATATTCAAAAACTTATGTAGTTGACTATGAAGAGACTTTTCCCCTGTTGCCAAACTAAAGTTATTATTCTGGTCCTATTATCACTAGTCGCGAATCTGGATTGGTCCTTACGTCATATTAAGAATGCTTTCTTTGATGACAATCTTATTGAGGAGGCTTATATGTCCCTCTCACCGAGACTTGACTCGATTTCTACCTGTGGATATGTGTGCCAATTGCGAAAGTTCCTCCATGGACTGAAATAATTCCCATAGGCTTGGTTCGACAAGTTTACGCAAGCGTTAGTGGTTCTCACAGGCCCAATCTGATTATAAACTATTTTTTCGCCATTCATCCAGTGGTCGTATTTTCATCTTTATCGTCCACGTCGATGACATTGTGCTCACAGGTAACGATCTGCCGGACATGGAGTCTCTGAAAGGCATTCTCATCACATCTTTTGAGATGGAAAACTTGGGTTCCCTCTAATATTTTTTAGGCATGGAAGCAACTGGTCTTCTCGTGGCATTTGTATTTTTCAATGCAAATATATGATGAA
>NW_018243463.1:0-4279 GCF_001263595.1 Phalaenopsis equestris | reverse complement strand
TTAAATAATTTCTCATTTGGGTCCATCGGGACAACCGATTTACAAAGGTCAATAAATTCATCATATATTTGCATTGAAAAATACAAATGCCTCAAGAAGACCAGCTGCTTCCATGCCTAAGAAATATTAGAGGGAACCCAAGTCTTCCATCTCAAAAGATGTGATGAGAATGCCTTTCAGAGACTCCATGTCCGGCAGATCGTTACCTGTGAGCACAATGTCATCGACGTGGACGATAAAGATGAAAATACGACCACTGGATGAATGGCGAAAAAATAGTTTATAATCAGATTGGGCCTGTGAGAACCACTAACGCTTGCGTAAACTTGTCGAACCAAGCCTATGGGAATTATTTCAGTCCATGGAGGAACTTTCGCAATTGGCACACATATCCACAGGTAGAAATCGAGTCAAGTCTCGGTGAGAGGGACATATAAGCCTCCTCAATAAGATTGTCATCAAAGAAAGCATTCTTAATATGACGTAAGGACCAATCCAGATTCGCGACTAGTGATAATAGGACCAGAATAATAACTTTAGTTTGGCAACAGGGGAAAAGTCTCTTCATAGTCAACTACATAAGTTTTTGAATATCTTTTTGGGATCAACTGTAATGTTTTGTTTCTGCTACCGGGAGAAGAATCGAAATGGAGAACAGAGATGGAAGAGGAAACGATGAATCAGTGAAGGATGAGGAAACGAACAACTGAAGAAGAGAAAGTGAGGGAATCAGAAGCCTATGCGATGAGTTCGCCTATAAAATGAGTCGAGCAGCACGAAAGACATCTAGCGTAGCGTCAGTGTCGAGTCGAGTCAAAGAAGAAGACGAAGGAGTTCTGTCGAGCTTCGAGTGATCTGGTGCAAAGAGAAGCAAGGCAGGAGGGAGCGGCAAAGGAACCCGTGCCCTAATGTACCGATGAAGAAGAAGAGAGGAAGGAGCAGTGCAAAGGAGATAAGGGGCGGCGTCGGTGTATGGTGATAAAATCTTCGGCGTCAGTGTTGTGCAGAGGAAGAGGAAGCAGGGGGAAGAAGATCTCACGTAGTGTTGATCCAAGCCGAGGGAGGAGGTATGGAGAAATTGCGCGCGTGAGAAGTTTTTAAACAATAAGTTTATCTAAGTTATAAAAATTTATATATATATATATATATATATTATAAAAAGACATAGTTTTAAGGTGGTCTCAAAGGCTAGGTTTGTTTGTTTTATATGCCCCAGTCCTTAGCATTAACTCGGGTACCTATTTGACTAACCTATGTTTCTATGCTTAGACTAAAATTGGGTAAGTTTATAATCTTTAATTCTAGTGTCTAAATTGGTTAACCTTGGGTTTGTGTCAGATTGATTTACGTTCTTTATCTTTGTGTGTTTTAAATGTTGATTGTTCAAAATTTAATTCGTGTCTTATTTGAATTTCTAGGTTTGTTAGTCACGGTGAAAAATCTAGGCTTTCCGAAGTTTTCTTTTATTTTGGTTTTGTTTTTAAAGTTTGGATGTTTGTGAAGAAAATCAGCTTGTGAGAGGTTCTTCTCTTTTTTGTTTTATATATTTTTTGTTGTTTTTATTTTTTTTATTTTTTTTAAACTACACATGGAGTAAAAGACATAAAACTAAGCATGACATGCGAAACATGCATTTAGCTTGGATTAGACTTAAGCGATCTGCTCTGCTAGGGCTTCGCCCGATGGCGAAACCCTGGTTTGATTCGGTCTTCAATCCACCCTCTCGTGCTCGACAACGAAATTCTCGTATTCGACGACAACTACGAAGGACTTTGCGCTCGTCAATCTCCTTCAGAATCGTCCTCTTCTCTTTCGCGCCCAACAACGAAGGGTTTTGGTGTCTTCCTGCTGCGGTTTCGTGTCTGTCGAGCTGTGGTTAATAGGATTGTTGTGGTTTTGTCTTCCTGTTGCGGTTTCGCCTCTGCCTCGTCAAGCTACGGTTTGTTTGTCGAGTTGCGACTTCATCTCTGCACATTGGCCATTGCGGTTTCATGTCTTTTGTGTAGCTTCGCTCCGACCTCTTCGGCTTATCTTTTTGGCCCTTTGCCCGACTTGCAGGGCTTCTCCTTGCTGTGATGGAATTTCCTTCTTTTTCGGTTGAATCCGATAAAACCTCATTTGTCAATGTGGTGGGTAATCTTCAGGGGGAGACTGCGTTGTTTTTCCCTCAAGTTATAAGAAGAATCATGACGGTAAAGGTGATTGTCTCTTTATTAAGAATGCAAGCAGAAAAAGTGAGAAGACAGCACTCTTTTTCTTTGAGTCAAAAATTTCAACCCTGACTGACAAATTCAAGTATGCTTTTATTGGGAAATTTCAGTGGGGACACCTACCTATGGAAGTTATCAGAAAAAGTTTTGATGATCTCAAATTAACAGAAAAGTGGAAAGTGGGGCTCATGGATGGGAGACATGTTTTGATTCAGTTAACTGTGTTTGAAGACTACACTCGAATTTTCATCAAAAAATATATTAACATTGTTATGAAGCTACTCAATTGGTCTTTTGGTTTTGACTTCAATCATGAACCTCCTACTGTACCGGTATGGTTTAGTCTACCTGGTCTCAAGCTGCACTTTTTTCATCATCAGGTTCTTTATTCTATTGGTGTCATACTTAGGGACCCTATGAAACTAAATCTACCTAATTTCAACCTTACCAGACCTTCTGTGGCCAGAATACTTGTGGAAAAAATATTACTTTGTTTGATGTTACCGAAGTCTGGTTGGGCACAACGCATAATGGATATTGGCAACAAATCGTCATAGAGCATAAACCTCCTTATTGCTCTCATTGTAAGATGTTTGGGCATAACCTTAATAAATGTCATAAGTTTCATCCTAATTTGAAATCTAAAGATCAAATAAATATTATATATATATTATTTAAATGAATAAAACTTAAAAGAATTTGATATAGTTCCCATCCTGAATCGATGAAAAGGTGTTAGCCATAAGAAAATGTTAGGGTTTTAATTCTAAAAATATTTTGTATAAATTAATAATATGTATATTAATATTAATTATAATAATTAAAATTAAAAGTTTAAGTATTGAAATCTTAAAATAATGTAATTGACAATTAAATTAAAACATTAAGTATAGTGATAATTGAATATTTTATATTTTATATTTTATAGATGATAATTTGATCTAAATAATACAAGTTAAGAGCAAGCAAATCGTCTATCAACAAAATGAGTACTCATGTTTTTCTATTATGGCAGTGTTTTGCTTCTTCTAGGCCGAATACATTAATTAGTACTTTCATTAATTATATGGTAAATGGCTGCAAACTAATGATTTTGAATTCTATTAGATTTTTGTTCATAATGAATCAATGATATGTGTGCACATCCTTATTGAATGATTTGACTCTTATGCAAATGATAAATGAATATTTTTTTAGAAAACGGTATTTTTATTGGATGTTGGTATGTGCATGATTGACTATGATGAAGTCATCCCTTGATGGTAACAGTGGAGAACACTAATGTACCTATGCATGTAAATAGAGAAAAATATTAACATAGAAGAACTTTAAGTGGTAAAATTTTTAGACGGTGCTCCTGTGACGGTTATATAAATATAAAATAATATTGATAAAAACTCCTTTAATAGTAATGTTAAATGTTTATATTGATTTATAAAGAAGTTTATTCGGTATGCATTTTATTCTTTTTTCTTGTATTCTTGTAGTTTAGAAGTATGACTATTCACTGACTTGTTTAAGCTCATTATTCTTTTCAAACTAACTTTTCAGGTTAATTAGGTAATTAAAAGATGAGCGATAGAAGAGAAAACGTGTATAAAACACGCGGACAATCAGTAACGAGATAACATTAAATATATTTTTTTTAATTTACATTGATTAGCGGTTTTTTTATCTATTAATAGCAAATTAAAGAAAATGAATGACAATATTTTATTTTCCACCGTCCGACCATTGTTGACCTCATTTTTGGTGAGATCTAGTCTTCCTATTAGGGTTTAGGATATAGTCTTAGGAATCTCCTTTTGACTATCTTAGAACCTTAGAAATGGGACAGACCTTAAAAAAGGGGCCCCGCCTTATTTTAAAAATTCAACCAATCTCTGTACTCTTTTGTGGTTTTGCGTGTGTGGTATCAACTTCTAGCACTTAGAAGGATGAAACCAACATGAGGAAACCCAAAAGCGATTCCTGTAGGACCTTTTGAGCCTTAGGGTGGTCTTTTACACAATTCACACTCCCGCGCACAAAACTTTACAATTCGGAGAATCGACACGTTCGATCGCCAC
>NW_018243462.1:0-361 GCF_001263595.1 Phalaenopsis equestris | reverse complement strand
TATGCACTATACAATTGTATAGTGGATTAGTTTAATTGGGCTAGACCATGTGATTTTTTTCTCTTTTCAGGGTATTCCACGTAAAAGTTCTGGTATCTCTATCTGTTTCTTTAATTACTTAAGCGTGTAATGGATTTTTGTGCAATACTAATATAATAAATAATCACTCTACCATCACAAATCTTTCGGTACGCATCGCTGATGGCTATCGTTGATGGCTTGAAGTGATTTAAGGAACCATTTAAATTGGATTTGATTTGATTCCTATCAAAATGGCCAAAATGAAAATTTTAAATCCCCCCCGAATTAAGTAAATCCATGCGTTAGTTGGATTAAGCTCAAATGGCCAATCGACAATTCT
>NW_018243461.1:0-334 GCF_001263595.1 Phalaenopsis equestris | reverse complement strand
GCATCATAAATGAATTTCTTTTCTTGTTGTTTTTTTAAAACACATTGTAAAATACCTCTAACAAAATAATTTATAATATCAACATACTAAGGTATTTCTCATCCTTTTACAGTATAAAGTTGTTCATCAGGAAAAGTTTCATTAATTTCTTTTTCCATGTCAAGTATTTCTTCTTGTTCTAGCCTAAATAGATGATCCACAATTTGATGATCAATCCCTTTTTTATCAACTATTACAAAATCAAACTCTTACTTTAGAAGTACCCATGTAAATAATCTTGGTTTTGCATCATTTTTTTAGCATCAAATATTTAATAGTCGAATGGCCAGTATGC
>NW_018243460.1:0-788 GCF_001263595.1 Phalaenopsis equestris | reverse complement strand
TTTCTAATCACACTTTCACATCTTCAAAGCAAACTTAAATTATAATCAACCTCAAAATCAAGCCACAACACTAGAACGCTGACACAAAACTAAAACTATACACATAATCAAATTTCTAAAGCAAAGTAAAGTAAATCATATCCACACAATTACATTAAAACATATGTATTTTAAAATAGTAGAGAGTCTAACTTCTTCAATTATTCTGCCTCTTCTTCAGTACTTTCTCCTCCTCTAATATCTCCCATAGACTGCTAATGGACATATAAGATGTAGACGAGTCAATATGGAAACTGATCAATCAAATTTTCATCAATCCATCCATTTTTCTTGAACATCTGTACCAATCCTGCTTCAACTGTTCCTGTATGATCGAATTTCTCCTTCATTCTCAATCTTGGTGATTAAAAAGGTAGTTAAGATTTCCTATTGTATTCGTAATACTCTGAAGTTCTCTTTCTATTTTCTTCATTCTTCTTTGTAAAGTTACTGAACTTCCAACTGCTGGTGGCATTAATGGTGTTGAAGCATGTGATAAATGATCAAAATACAATCTAATGCTTCAATTCCATTTCCTATGTAATTTCCATCAATAGGAATCATGGGCTCCCAAGGTAGTAAAACTTTTTCCCAACTTTCATATGGAACTTGAGATTGATTGCAAAGTAGAAAAATTATAGAGCGATGCCCAAATCCATATATTGGCCCATTCATGGTAATACCCCTAACAGATTTGAAAATAATTGACTCTATATCAATGGCTTTTTCCATTTGAATGCAATAGTTTA
>NW_018243459.1:0-971 GCF_001263595.1 Phalaenopsis equestris | reverse complement strand
CACCGCCCTCGCTTTTGTCACCCTCCAATCTGACGACGAGCGTGAGTTCATGTTTTACCAAAACCCTAATACCCAATCCATTCAGCAAAGAGCAACTCGATTTGCTGCAAAAACTGATCGGAAAACCACCCGATCTGGCTGTTCTCACCGTCCCGCTCAGGCAGCAAGGTACGTTCTACCATGCTTTACTACCATGCCTTCACAGTCAATCAAGGATCCCTCGGTCAGTAGATCATCGATTATGACGCTTCTCATCACATTACATTGATGTTGATGCCTCCCTTCACCATGACTATATGTCGTGCGGAGACAACTCCATCATCCCCGTTGTCGATGGCTCTGTCTCCAAAGTCACCGGCTATGGCTCCGTGCGCATCACCCAAAACATTCTACTCAAATCTGTGCTTCATGTTCCTACTTTAAATTGTAATTTAATATCCATTGGAAAGTTGACTAGTGATCTGAGGTGTAGATCTGAGGTGTATTGCTAAAGTATTGCTAAATTTTTCCCTACCACATGTGAATTTCAGGATGCGGAATCGGGGAAGACGATTGACAATGCTGAGTTGTGCTTGGGTCTCTACGTCATCAACAGTACTCCACCACCACGACCTCACTGCGGACATTTGTCTACCCATCATTATGTCTTCAATTCTAGTGTCAATAAAGATTCCGAGATTATATTATGGCATTTTCATCTTAGCCATCCAAATTTTACATATCTTGCAAAACTATTTTCAAATTTATTTATCAATAAAAATGTTCATTCTTTTCAATGTGAATTTTGTCAACTTGCCTAACACACTCGCACATCTTTTTCACGTGTTGGTTACACCTCTTCCCGGCCCTTTGCACTCATTCAAAGCGATATCTGGAGCCCATCCCGTGTTACAACCCTTACTAGAAATCGGTGGTTTGTCTTCTTTATTGATGATTACACTCGACTAACATGATTATTTCTTATGGAAGAA
>NW_018243458.1:0-248 GCF_001263595.1 Phalaenopsis equestris | reverse complement strand
TAGCTTTACTACATTACAACAAATATGATATATATCATATATACTCAACCTATGATATGTACTTGGCATGAGATATTTTAGGTGTACTTTGATGCAGTTAGCATATTGTACTTTTTGAGGCGTTAGCCTACACTTGATTTGCAACATTTATTGGAGAAGATTAATGAACTTCCTTTCAGAAATTTATCTGTTTGTTCAATTGCCCAAATTGTGCGACGGATAAAAGCAACGAACCATACAATTATCAA
>NW_018243457.1:0-4391 GCF_001263595.1 Phalaenopsis equestris | reverse complement strand
TTTTCAAAAAATCTTTATTTCATGATAGAAAATAGGACGAGCCTCTTGAAATGGCGATTTTTTTTTAATATTTTATAGTCATAGAAAAATGGAAAAAAAGGATTTGATTCGGCGAATTTTCTCAATTGGTTGAACATCTGTTTTGGCGGTGTAAGAGTCTGTTTGATGCAGCTTATTTGGTGCGGTGACATTTTAAAAACACACCTGACCTGTTTGGGTAAATTATGTTTTGGCAGCTTATGCGTTTTCAAAACGCTGAAAATAGCGTTTTCACACCGCACCTATCTAGGTGTGGTGGCAAGTTTCTGGCAGCAGTGTAAATTTTCCAAAAAATTATAAATTTGTAATAGCCACCGCAACTATCTTATCAACAAATTATTTTTAATCAGCTTATCAGCAGATTATTCAATAAACTGCAGCTGCCCCAAACAGACCATAAATCCCCACTAGACTGAGGCTCGAATCCCCCAAGCTACTGATGCTATATGGGGGTGATACTTGAGTGATTAGGTGCATAGGTCCAACCCAACCTGACGGGTTGCGAGCCGTCTAACATCTTTTATATATATATATATATATATATATATATATATGATTATTTAGATAAGACAAAAATATTAACTCATAGTATAATTGTTTTAGTTGTATTCAATGGGTAGCATGTTAGTTGGATTGTAGAAATAAAGTAAAAAATTTTCAGAGTATAAAATTTGAGTGTTCATTTTGCTCGGAAAAAATGGTTGCTTTAACTGAAAAATATTTTTAGCTATATTTTCATTTTACTTTTGAAATAAAAGTAAATTAGTATTTTGAGTATGTGTACTTTTATTAAGAACTAATAAGCATTTTTTTTCTCGTTATAATGATATTTTATTTTGAATAAGTATTTTTCTCACTTAATGCATTTTGTATTAGAATATTGTAAATTTTAGGGGCATATGCAAGCCTATCACATAATTCTTGAATATTTAAGTTTCTAATAGCTAAAATTTTACTTTTATATGTGTAACTCTCAAATTCTTAATATCATATTAAAAATAACACCATTATCAAGTGTTAAGGTGAAATATAAATGTTTATGAGATCAAAATATTATAAATGTGTATATCAAACATTGTGTTAGATATATGTATTGTACATCGGTAATGTGCTAGTGTTGATCTCGTTGAGATATAACAGTCTAGAAAGAAGGTAGTACGCAAATGAGAGCCCACCGGTACAAGATCAGGAGGCTCACTTATCTGATCACATGCATTTGTCTGAGACATAGCAAGTGAGGCCAAAATATGACTAAGTCGTAAAGGAGACCGAATCCAAACTGTTTGGTCAGAAATGAGACTAAGAGATATTTGAGCCAACTAATACGTATAAGAAAGTCGACTAAGGCAGTGATGCCCGAAATTGCTGCAAAGCAAGTAGGTCAATCGCTTAAATATACGTGTTGATCAATTAATATATGAAAACAAATTTAAGTATCAATCTCACGAGAAAAGTATTAAAATATTTCTAACAGGGGAAGTTCTAGTTTACTAAACCGTTAAGTTTAGTTTGAACATGTAATTGCAGGTAGAAAATTGTAGAGTCCTGAAACAAAAAGAAGAAAGCAAACTACATTTTTGTTTAGATATGTAAAGCTTATACTTCTATGACACGGGTTAAACAATTTCTTGAAGTTTCTTTCCTATGGAACCATGTTATTGCTGACAACCGAAGATAAAAGTTTCTCCCTAGTCTATGCCTAGGTCATAAGAAGAGTAAAAGACATTATAGAGTCAAGGGGCACTTAACCCTGTAATGTTTCTCAAGATTATTCAGATCTCCTATCTAAGTTACAAAATCCTAATGATAATATGCTTATGTCATTCATTCTTCTAGGAGACGAGTAGAAATTCTATCTCACAAAAGATTTCAACATTTTATCATGTCCAAATCGAAGTAAATTAAGTCTAAATATTTAACTCATCGACATATGAAATTTGTGCATATAACACCTTCGAGGGAGCAAAACCATAGAATAATATGAGCAAAACGCATGATTTACATCACAGGAGCATGAAACAAAGTCAATCACAATACATGTGAAAAGAAAACATGAAAAAATTTTATTGCAGACATAATAATAAAGATTGTTGTGCAAAAGATTCAAAAAAATTTACTCAAAGTAAATCAGTCCTTAGCAATGTACCTCGTTCCTCTCTACTCAATATAAACTCTCACAAATCTCCTCTCATACAATTTCCCTCATCCTCTCTTCTCCATTCTCACCAAAACCTAAACATAAACCTTGAAAAAAGATACCCTAGAAGTTCCCTCCTTCCCGAAAGAAGAAGTGAATCCTAAGGTTTTCTTTCCAACCCTCAAAGCTACCGTGTAGAGTCTCTAAAATCAGCCAAAAACTCCATTAGCGTATGAAATAACTTCTCTTTTATAACATTGGCCGAATTCAACAAAAAAAAATTCCCCAATCGGTGCTTGGCGATCCAGTGGTGTGACCACTCCAGTGGTCTGCGTGACTATGTCATACCTGGCGTAGTCACACTTAGATTCGGCGTTGTTACGCCAATCCTGGTGTAGTCAAGCCCATATTTGGTGTGGTTATATTGGTCTCCTCTATTACAATGTTTTTTACTTCGTTATGAACGCCTGACACTTGCAATTACAAAATATCACTAAGAAACTTCTACAAACATAAAATCATGATAAATAAGAAAGAAAATATGATGTTTAATACAATAAAATAACGTAATCATGTTGATCTCGTTGAGATATAACAGTCTAGAAAGAAGATAGTGCGCAAATGAGAGCCCACCGGTAGAAGATTAGGAGGCTCACTTATCTGATCACATGCATCTGTCTGAGACATAGCAAGTGAGGCCAAAATATGCCTAAGTCGCGATGGAGACCGAATCCAAACAGTTTGGTCAGAAATGAGACTAAGAGATATTTGATCCAACTAATACGTATAAGAAAGTCTACTGAAGGCAGTGATGCCCGAAATTGTTGCAAAGCAAGTAGGTCAATCGCTTAAATATACGTGTTGATCAATTAATATATGAAAACAAATTTAAGTATCAATCTCACGAGAAAAGTATTAAAATATTTCTAACATGGGAAGTTCTAGTTTACTAAACCGTTAAGTCTAGCTTTGAACATGTAATTGCAGGTAGAAAAATGTAGTGTCCTGAAACAAAAAGAAGAAAGCAAACTACGTTTTTTGTGACGGTTTTTAGATATGTAAAGCTTATACTTCTATGACACGGGTTAAACAATTTCTTGAAGTTTCTTTCCTATGGAACCATGTTATTGTTGACAACCGAAGATAAAAGTTTCTCCCTAGTCTATACCTAGGTCATAAGAAGAGTGAAAGCCATTATAGAATCAAGGGGCACTTAACCCTGTAATGTTTCTCAAGATTATTCAGATCTCCTATCTAAGTTACAAAATCCTAATGATAATATGCTTATGTCATTCATTCTTCTAGGAGACGAGTAGAAATTCTATCTCACAAAAGATTTCAACATTTTATCATGTCCAAATCGAAGTAAATTAAGTCTAAATATTTAACTCATCGACATATGAAATTTGTGCATATAACACCTTCGAGGGAGCAAAACCATAGAATAATATGAGCAAAACGCATGATTTACATCACAGGAGCATGAAACAAAGTCAATCACAATACATGTGAAAAGAAAACATGAAAAAATTTTATTGCAGACATAATAATAAAGATTGTTGTGCAAAAGATTCAAAAAAATTTACTCAAAGTAAATCAGTCCTTAGCAATGTACCTCGTTCCTCTCTACTCAATATAAACTCTCACAAATCTCCTCTCATACAATTTCCCTCATCCTCTCTTCTCCATTCTCACCAAAACCTAAACATAAACCTTGAAAAAAGATACCCTAGAAGTTCCCTCCTTCCCGAAAGAAGAAGTGAATCCTAAGGTTTTCTTTCCAACCCTCAAAGCTACCGTGTAGAGTCTCTAAAATCAGCCAAAAACTCCATTAGCGTATGAAATAACTTCTCTTTTATAACATTGGCCGAATTCAACAAAAAAAAATTCCCCAATCGGTGCTTGGCGATCCAGTGGTGTGACCACTCCAGTGGTCTGCGTGACTATGTCATACCTGGCGTAGTCACACTTAGATTCGGCGTTGTTACGCCAATCCTGGTGTAGTCAAGCCCATATTTGGTGTGGTTATATTGGTCTCCTCTATTACAATGTTTTTTACTTCGTTATGAACGCCTGACACTTGCAATTACAAAATATCACTAAGAAACTTCTACAAACATAAAATCATGATAAATAAGAAAGAAAATATGATGTTTAATACAATAAAATAACGTAATCATATCAGACGAATTCAACATAAAAAATTATATATATA
>NW_018243456.1:0-1224 GCF_001263595.1 Phalaenopsis equestris | reverse complement strand
ATGAAATTTAGTTATACTAATGAAATCATAACTGATTTAAACAGATAAATTTATTAATCAAGTTTTAATAAACTATAAAATTAATTTAAAATACCAATTTTTATTTAATCAAATTAAATCTTGAATGGTATTAAATTGCTTAACTTAATATTATAATGATTAATATTATCGGAAATATACAAACATACGACACAATTCTTATATATTTATTACATACATGATATATGATATATAAAGTTTAATATTTGTATTCTATAATATTTTGGTGCTATAAATTTAGGTGTAATACCTTTAAAAAGTTAATGATAGTAATATTTTTGAGATAATTAATGTCAATCATTTTAGAGCCAGAAATGTAAATAGGAAAGTTTAGATGTTAGATATGTAAATACATAGCCCCTGTTATTTGTTATTAAGATTAATTTTCGGATAGTTTAAACATAAAAACTAAAAAGCCAAATTTCCTGCTCGAACCCAAGCCGCTTTGGCGGGCCTTCGCTCTGCGCGAAACCCTCGCAGAAGCGAGAAAGTCGCGGGGGAGCTTTGCGGAGAAGGCATCTCGCGGAGCTTTAATGGAATCGGAAGGTGGTCATCTCAAAATACTAATTACGTTTTATTCAATTACAAAGAGGGATTATCACTGGCTTGGTTATGATTTCGTTTTCTAGGGCAAAGGGCTGCCTCGAATCCCTCGGCCATGCTTGCTGCACTACTGAGCAAGAGGGATAAGCTTCAAGAAGAGCTACGCAGCATTGAGAAGCAGGTTTAAACTCTATCCCTGTAAACTGAAAGTTTTGAAAGGTTCCAAATGGCAAGCTTCTTATTGTTCACCTACAACCTGTTTTGTGCTGAATGATTTTTAAATGAAAATTTCCATCATCACTTTTTTTTTGAAGTGAGCTCAGTGATTAGAATATATTAGTGGAGCTATATTCTTACCTGGCAAATTCAATTGTACCGTTTTGCTGGAAAACGACACTTTTGAATTCCTATGCCTCATCACAGGATTAACTGCACTTATTTTATTGTTATAAACTGGTGCATGGAGAAGAGTACCTTTACTCACTAAATTGGCGCTTTGATTTTTCGAAGCATTTTCTTTCTGAACACCAAATTTATATCAGATTTTACCTATCTGATGGCCGTTCAGTTGTCTAATAAACGAGAAAGACCCTTGAATTTCTATTAAATTACATGCAATGCCTTGTTAAGAGGGCTGTAGAA
>NW_018243455.1:0-2410 GCF_001263595.1 Phalaenopsis equestris | reverse complement strand
CGTGCCACGACCAAACTATTGAGAATTTGATAAAACTGAGAAATACGGGCCCGGGGTTTTCATGACTTTTGATTTTTGAGTGACTTTGAGCAATGGATGAAAGAGGGTATTAGAATTGTAAATATCAATGTTGCAAGTGCTATACATGTAAATATCACTTGATTCAAAAGCATATACTTTTTTATTTCCGCTTTGCTTTGTCGTTTTATAACTTATTTTAGATGTTTATAAAATCACGATTTCTAAATTGTTTTTTCAAATAAATCAAGATTTTTTTTGTAATTATGAAAAAGTCAAAGGAATTAAAAGATGCCTTATTTCTATATATATATATATACATATAGATATATATATATATAATACCTTTTACACAGATTTAACATATGATAATATTTATTATTTAATAATAGGATTAAAAGCCCATAGCGGAAATAACCTAATCCAAGTAAATGATCAATTATTGTATGCCGTCTATCGATGATTTGCAACATTTCTTATCTGACATGCTAAACTATCTAGAAAAAAAAAAAACAAAAGTAGTTAATTACATTTTCTGTACTTTTTCTATATCATTGCATTCGTAACTAAATGTTATTTTTCCCTTTGTCATTCAAGTGGAGGTCTTTGATTGGTGCTGCATCTCCTGAAATGCGCGTTTGAGGCATTTGCAAACGTCCTATGATGCTAATTTAATTGTTGCATTTCCAAATGTCAGCCGAGAAGTAAACTTTTCTTTTAAGAAAATGTTGGATAATATTTTAAAAAGTTTTTTCTTATTTTATTTTGGTTTTATCTTTTTGGTTGACAGATGAATTGTTACCACTCTAAATTAGTATTTCTTTGGGTAGCCCTAAAAGCGATATTTAAAGATAGGAAATGGTATCGTTTGTCCTCAAGCCTAAAGCATAAGATAGAATGAGATTCATGGAGCAAGATATGAGAGACTATATTCTCATTATAGGACACACAGGTAGCTTGGTCTATGTATCACATGGTTGAAATTTTCTAGTAGGCTGGTATTACATAAATGCCATCGGATGGTTACAGATTCCATTTGATGTTTATCTTTATGCTTTCAGACAAAATCCATTTTGCTGAAGCCGTTTAGTTATGGTTGTTATACCCATTCAAAATGATGGGTTTTGGGAAGAATTGGAAGCTTGGATTTGAATAAACTAAACCGCTGCTTGGCAAGAACTTTAGTGTCGGTTGATTGATCCTGGCTAGTGATATAATGGATTTCAAGTTGGCCATGTTGAAGAATATTTTGAATGAAGTGATAATTCATTTGAATATGCTTGGTTTGAGCATGAATTACAGGATTATTGGCAAGTGTCATTGTAGACACATTGTCATAATATAATTTTGTTAGTTGTAATTGTTCGGCACCTAGTTCTTCTGGAAATCTTCTAAGCCGCAAAATATCAACTGTCGCAGCTGCTAAAGATTAATTTTCCACTTCTGTAGAAGACCTAGTTTCTTAACTATCCAAGAGATAGGATCTTGGAGTAGAAATGAAAAAAAAATCAGTTATGGGCTTTCGATTCATTGAGTCACCTTCCCAATCAGCATCAGAGTATGTTTGTAGACATAGTTTTTCGTGTGCTATGGCAATTCCTGAGTCAAGTGTTTCTTGAAGGTACCACAATGGGCGTCTAAGAACCTGGTAGTGGTGAGTTGTTGGTTGATGCATTTACAGACAGGTCTTATTCACGTCAAATGAGATATCAAGGATAGTTATTGTGATGTACTGCAATGCCTCTGCAACTCTTCTATACTCTGTGGGATTTTCCATAAGTAGTGGCGTGTTATATGTTTCTATATTCATACTTGGTAAGGGAGTGGAGACGGGTTTGCAGCCCATCATGGCCATATCCTGAAGAATACTCGTAAGATAGGCTCGTTGCCCTAAGAACGTATATTTTGTTGTCCTGTACACTTTAATACCAAGGAATTTGTCTACCACACCCAGTTTTTTAATCTGAAATCTATTAGAGAGGTTGGCGGAACAAAAAATGTTATGTGTAGCATATTGTGAAAGGATGAGAGAAAGATCAGCTTTATTAATGGTAAATGCCAACTGAATGAAGAATTCAGAGATGATGGTAAACCATTGTCTAGGAGACTATTTGAGACCACAGAGGCCTTCTCAAGTAGATAACATGATGAGGAAATTGAGGATCTGCAAAGTCGATCGGTTGTTGCAAATATGTAGTCTCAAGAAGATTACCATGCAAGAATGCATTAGAGATGTTGAATTGATGAATTGGCCATTTCTTGTTAAATGCAAATGTCAAGAATATTCTAAGGATCGTCATTTTTACAACCGGGCTAAACGTCTCATAGCTATAATATATTCTTGATCATATCACGGGGCCACTAGCCTCACTTTATATCATGCTCCTTTTTT
>NW_018243454.1:4638-6580 GCF_001263595.1 Phalaenopsis equestris | reverse complement strand
CACTTGAGTAGGTTAACTTCAAACTTTGTACTTTACTTATTTTTACTTTTATTTTAATTTAAGAATAGAATATTAATAGCCAGCTTATAAATATTTCCAGCTTCCATGTGGGATTGAAATCTAGGACACCGGTAGAGCATTGTATTACTTGAATGATACGGATACTTGCATTATATGTAGAAGGGAATTGGGAGTTTAAAAGAGGTTTTAAAGATAAATTATTTTCATTAAAGTTAAATTATTTTTTTGGTTACATTGCATATTTATTATTAATTTAATCCCAAGTTTCCATCGCGCATCAATAACGTATAGCACATGCCAAGCTAGTTGTGGCAACACAAGAGAAAATGACGCTTTACTCATCTAACAGTTTATCAGCAGCTTTTTAGAGATAGCTTTTGATTGGTATGTTGAAATACCCAATGGATCAGTCAAGATATTTGTTGAATTAGAATAGTTGTTCGTGAAGAGATTTGTTGGAGCGCAACATCATGTATGTATTGGAGATCTCATAAGGGAGAAGTAAAAGCCTAACGAGACCCTAGCATACATCTTGAGGTGGAGAAACCTTAGCATGAAATGTGAACCACAGCTATAGAAACATCATGCAATTGAGATCTTACTCAAGATCATCCATGAGCCAGTAGCTTTCATGCTAAAGGGACTCACCATCAAGTCCTTTGAGAAGCTACTTAGCAGAGCTAGCAATCTACAAGAGAAAGTTATACATATGGATTCCTATGAAAAATTCAAAAAACCAGAACAACCTGAATATTTGATAGGATGTCCGGGACAGTGGCAAAAGTCAATAAAGGAAAGTAACCAATGAAGATACATGTAGAAAATTCTCATCAGTATTCTTAGTCATCATCGCAGCATGCTCAACAACATACACAACAGTATGACCAGTCCAGCCAGCAACCACATCAGGGAGGATCATACAAAGTAGTGAATAGAAGAGGTCCGTTCATATCTGAACAAAGGAAAATGGTGTATTCCTTCAAAGCTGAAGCGTTACCCAAGATGTTTAAAAGTCTAATGAAGAACTTCTAATTCAGACTACTAGATCTAAAGAAACCTGAGGAGGTCGATAAAAGCGATCAATCTAATTATTGTTTGTATCACGGGTTGCTTGGATGGACAATAGAGGATTGTTTCATCTCTAAGGATTAGCTCGAGAAGAACCTTAAAGAAGGGAATATAACAATTCAGAGAGAAAATTTAAGGGAATCTGAAAAAGGTTTTGTAAATATGATTTCAGCTGAGCCAATTACTCTGATTTATTTGTATTCAGAGGAAGATGGATGGAGTACAGTTTAGAGTCAATCATCCAAGAAGATACCTGATCAGATTCAGATCGCTTCAACTGCCGTCTAGAGTTTACAGCCTGCTCAGCCAAAGATAGAAATTTTGCTAAAGTGATTGCTTCAACAAGATATTGAAAAGAGCAATTTCATGAAGACTGATAGCATGAGGGGTAGGATAGGGGCTTCCTCTGTTAGATTGGTCATCTCAGATTCGGGGAAGAAAATCCTAGAACCCCTAACCATGTATGATTATCTTTTTGCCCCACCGAGGTATTATGAATATAATGATTATGATTTTGGCTATATTTTAACTATTTCTAGTGATAATGTAACTAATTTTTCTCAATCTAACTCTGATCTTGGTTCCTAAAATAATCCTCAAATCATACTTAAGTCCGATGAACCCGTTAGCAAGATTGAAGAAGATATCGACAACACTGGTTACAATAGCATCGAGAGTGAGGAGCCAGTCCTCGAGTGTCATGACACAACACTTGCCATAAATTTGGATCTTTCCAATGAAGAAGAAGCACTGGAAATTTTGCCTACAACATCTCAAGAAGAAGAAAATATAGAAGTAAACTTAAGGAGCGGGAAGGTATTTCCCCCGAGAATAGCTCCGACAAATAAAGGAA
>NW_018243454.1:0-2428 GCF_001263595.1 Phalaenopsis equestris | reverse complement strand
GATATAAGTAAAGCTATTTTAGAAATGCCTCCTCCCAAAACTTTGAAATAGCTACATTCCTTCCAAAGGAAGTGGGCATATCTGAGACGCTTTATTTCTAATCTCTTAAGTAGGTGTCAACCTTTTTTGACATTTATTAAAAAGGATGTCAAATTCATTTGGGAAGTGAAATGTCAGCGGGCCTTCAAGGATGTTAAGTAATATTTAATGACACCTCCTGCTTTAGCAACTCCTATCCTCGGAAAATCGTTGATACTTTATACTACGACCTTAGACGACTCTCTTAGAGCTCTGTTAGCTCAGGTCAATGATGAGGGTAAGGAAAATGCACTTGAGTCACCATCTCATACCGACAAAAGTAAAGTATCCGCTCATTGAAAAGCATTGTCTAGCTTTTGCCACTCAAAAGCTTGGGCATTGCACGCTTTCTCATAAGATCACCCTTATTTCAAAAGTTAATATTTGATGACCTGACCAAAACTTTCCAAACATTTAGCAAGGTGGTCGATGCTTTTATTGCAGTTTGATAAAACTTTTGTTCCCCTTTGTGCTATCAAAGGAAAAATTTAGCAGATTTTCTTACTGCACACCCACTTCCAACTGGGTCCCCTCTTAATCATGAATTACTAGATGAACAGGTATTATAAATAGAATTCTCTAGTGCACAACATTGGGAGATGTATTTTTGTGAAGCTTTGTCAGCCATAAAAGACAAAGAATCAGGAACAGTTATACTGGGCAAAGCAGGAATTGGCTTGGTCTTCATCACGCCAGATAAGAGTATGTTGAGATTCTCCTACCACCTAATAGATTCGTGCACCAATAATGAAATAGAATATGAAGTGTTAATCATGGGATTGTAGTTGGCAATCTCGATGGATATAACGGATATTACCATCTACGGTGACTCTCAACTCGTCATCTAACAAGTTGTTAGGCAAAACAAAATTTTGAAGACGAGACTAGTAGAATTCCTATGGTATGCAATGAAATAACATGAACAGATTCCCAATGTATCTCCCTACCAGATTTTTCATGGAGATAATGCCCAGGCTAATGCTTTAGTAAAACTTGCTAAGGAGTTGTTATGTCCACCAGAGGACTCCATTGATATTACAGTACAAGGAAGACGAGTTTTGTCTTAATTGACCTCGAGAATCTACACAAGCTCGAAAAAGAAGAAATAATGAAAATTGTAGTTGTTAATATCAATAAAGATTGGTATAAGCCATTAATAGAATATTTACAGATTGGAAAGCTATCAGAGGATCAATCTGAGGCATATCACTTCATTCTTTTCTCTTCCGTTTTACTTAATTTAGACATTTCATTAAAATAGATTAAATTAAATTAAATAATGAAAATAATAATAATAATAATAATAATAATAATAATAATAATAATAATAATAATAATAATAATAATAATAATAATAATAATAATAATAATAATAATAATAATAATAATAATAATAATAATAATAATAATAATAACTTTTGCTCCTTTACAAATTGAAATTTTTTCTAATAAAATGTTTTGTTATATTCTTGTTCCCGCTAAATTTCAGCGCATTGAAGTTTTCCTGTCATATGCAGAGAAATTGTCAGGACAGAAGCTGATTTTTGCTTTCAGGGATGGGTTGAATCTCACACTCAACAAGGAAAGTGCACAAGGTTAGTGATCCTGATAATTATGAGGGTCTCATGATGGACATAATTAGTGATCTTGATTTTTTATATGTAATGATTTACAAAGTTGACACCACTATAGCGTTAAAAACTTGAATCCGTATATGAAAAGTAAATTGTGTAAAATATATATAATTATAGGAAATTAATAATGGAATTCTACACAAGTATATGTATCGTGATCACGTAAGAAATAACTTTCTATTTAAGCACCAAAGATCGATCCCACATGAAAGGTGTAAATTGACAATTATAACTTTTACTAGGAAATTTACAGAAAATCAAACAAAATCACTCTCACTATTTTTGAATGTTGAGATATTATCAAAACTAAAGTACTTAACTATTAGCAAAACAGAAATGTAAAGTTTAAGAAGTAAATACTAATCTATTAACTATGTTTATGTAATGAAGATTTCTTATGTGAAAAAGCATCATTCTCACTATAATGAGGTTCTGGTGAAATGAGATGAGATATACATTTATAATATGTATTTTGCCAAATAGGAGCAATTATAATTCTCTACCCTGATATAGTGCATAAAAAATCTTTGGCTAATCTTAGGTTTAATCCCTAAATATGTGGTTAGGCTAGGAGGATACCAACTCCCACTCCAGAGCTCCTACTCCCATTCACCTAAAGGCTAACTCTCGCTTTAGTTCTTAAACACTAAGATGGAATTAGGGCTTCTAGTCTGTCACTTTAAAATTCTCCAATTCTACACCCAAAAAAGAATATT
>NW_018243453.1:0-330 GCF_001263595.1 Phalaenopsis equestris | reverse complement strand
TGTTCAATATGGGGAGGAATGCAGCTCCCTTCATCTTAAATATTGATGATGCAGTTGTTCGGTATGCAGTCCGGCGGTAGTATACTCCATCGAATTAATCTTTTGACCATTCTCTTTATCACATAAGGTGTCAGATCCACCTCATCATATATTAAGATACCAAGGGGGTTCCCATGCCGGTCTTCAATGAAATTGTAGCAACATCCGCATTGAATAATTATTCTACCTTTCCCAAACATCCATTTTTGAGGTTTTGCATATGTTCTTGACCTCAGTGGACCAGCTCGGTCTCTAGCTTGCAGATCAAATACATAGTCAAAAATCCTCTTC
>NW_018243452.1:0-295 GCF_001263595.1 Phalaenopsis equestris | reverse complement strand
GGATCAACATCCAATCCTAGAAAATAGACAGAATGGCTAGATCAAGAAGGACAACACAAGAGCTTATAATTCATCGTGAAAGATAGCCAAGAAAAATTGAGGGAGTGCGTCTACATTAAGAAGGAAAACAAGGGAATTGACATCCAACTTATGAGGAAAGCGGAATTACTAGATCAAGAAGGAGAACAATGGAGCTTATTATTCATCCTGAAATTAAGTTAGGGAAATTGAGAAAATGTGTCTACAGTTGGAAGGAAAATGGAGGACTAACACTCAACTTAGAAAATAGACGAAA
>NW_018243451.1:1760-1979 GCF_001263595.1 Phalaenopsis equestris | reverse complement strand
AATTTATAAGGAAAAACTAAAGTTATGGCATGAACGGAATATTAACCAAAAGAACTTTCAACCAGGACAAGAAGTTTTGCTTTACAATACAAGGCTGAAGTTATTCCCTGGGAAATTGAAGTCTCGTTGGTTAGGGTCATTTATTGTGACTCAAGTTTATACTTACGGAACTGTTGAAATTGAAGATCAGAAAACGGGAAATAGATTTAAAGTAAATGG
>NW_018243451.1:0-1727 GCF_001263595.1 Phalaenopsis equestris | reverse complement strand
AAGAGGTTTTAATGATCAGTCAACCTGAATAACACCTGAATAGGTTGGGCTGACGACGTTAAACCAAGCGCTTTATGGGAGACAACCCATATTTATCTTTACTTTATTTGCAATTATAGTAGTTGTTATTTGAATTTATCGCTACTCTTATTTACCCTTAAAACATCTTAAAAATTGGATCCATAAAGAAAAATTGAAACGCATTCGGACCAGAGCGAAATTATGAAAATTTTGCCTTTGGCGCCGACGGCGGGTTTTTTCCTGAGAGTCCAGACAAAATTAATACAGAGGCGCACCGACGGCGCCCTCGAGGCCGTCGACGGCGAGACCGATGAGAGGCGGTTTCTTGTGTCCGATGAGCGGATTTTGACGGTTTTTGGGTGGGAATAGTCTTTTTAAGCTAAAAAATTCAAACTCTAGTTCATATTTTCTCCCCAAGAACGAAGTAAAACTCTGTCAATTTCATTCCTATGGCGTCCAATTCATAAACTCTGTCAATTTCATTCCTATGGCGTCCAATTCCCCTGATAATCTCAGAATGCGAGTTTTCAATCGGCGAAAGTTCATTAGTGAGGAAGCGCAGCGAATCTTCAATAAATTGCTGACGAAGAAAAGAGAAGAAAAGATTGATCAAGGAACAAGGATTTGTAAATCGCGGATTGAATAATCCCTCGATGGATATTGAAGAAATGATAGTGCGGCGAAGATAGGAAGTGTTGTGTTACACTACTGCCGCCGTGGTAGTTCCTGTGATAAAAGAATTTTATGCAAATTTACATGGAATCAACCAAGGAGTTGTTTATGTGCGATGAAGATGGATTACTTTTACTCCTGCACTGATCAATGAGTTATATATGATAGAGAATGTTCTTGTTTGCCACTATTCCAATTTCGTCCCAACGAGAAACTAGATGAATGAAATTTACCAGTATTTGACAGACAAAACTGACGATTGGGAAATCCGAGAGTACGGGTATGTTAGTTTTTCTTCAACACTTTTGAATCCCGCCTCTAAACACTGGCACTTCTTCATTTCTGTGAAACTGTTACCGACAATGAAGGGTGGTAAAGTTTTTAAAGAAAGTATCATTCTGAATTATTGCATCCAAAGGGGACTGTCGATCGTTATTGGATCTACAATTGTGAAGTCAGTTTTAGGCCTGATCGTTCACGGATCAACTTATGAGCTTGGACACCCTTCCACATTTTCTCACTTTGCAGCCAGTCGCAAGTATCCTATGAAAACTGGGAAAATGTAATGCTACCTTGGAAACCTTTGGACCCAACTGAAAGATTCCCATCATTTGAAGATGAAAATGACATGGCTATGATAGGTGATCAATCTTCTCAGAATCCACTGCCAGTTCAACCCTTAGTTTCGGATAAGTCTTTGGTGATCCCGCGCCAAATCAAGAAATTGGAAATGGAGGTACAAAATGTGATGAATGCAATTAATAATATCTTCGATTTCTTTGATCATTTACATTGCATGATGAAAGAACATTTCGATCACTCTAGACATTTAGAAGACAGCTTGATATGACTGATGAGGAGGATGAAATTAATTGAGGAGGATTCAACTGAAGAATTTCCTTTCTGACCCTTCTACAACCTCTTTGTTCATGTGCAATCAATGAGTGATCTCAGAGGAGAAACGAGCATAGAATCTGACTAGTAGTAGATTTACTATGATGCCTTTATGTTTATGTGTGTTTAGATTTGAACTT
>NW_018243450.1:0-462 GCF_001263595.1 Phalaenopsis equestris | reverse complement strand
GTCGCTTGTTTAGGATATAGTGATTCACCCTCTGCCCTTATAGCCCGGTTAGGTCTTGAAGTATAGGGATGTTCCTATCGAGTTGATCTGGTTATTTCATTGGCCTCACTTATCAGCATGCCGCCTCCACTTATGGATGTGAGGGATTCACCCTCTCCCATGTGGCTTAATATAGGCTCTCAAGATGGCAAGATGCTCCTGATTGAAATAACCATCCTTTTGTTGACCTATCCACCAATTATCATGATAATGTAAGGGTTTGTTTAGACTCACCTTCTATTTTCTTTTTTTTTTTATTTTTGTTTTTAGTCCATCATTTTATTTTATTTTCTATTTTTTATTTTTGAAAAACGTGTTAGATACTGTTATGATTTATAGATTTAAAAAAATATAAAACATGTTTAGTTTGGTATTTTTTACTTTTTTAAAGGAAAAAAATAATACTTTTTATAAAATGGTTGT
>NW_018243449.1:0-2714 GCF_001263595.1 Phalaenopsis equestris | reverse complement strand
GGTCGCTGCTCAGCCCCTCGTCCTTGCTGCCATTGAACAGGATACTCTGCCTTCTCACTATTCCGGCATTTTTTCACCTTCCTTTGCTGCCACCATCACCCCCTTGCTGCAGCCCCACCATCTAGCCTTCCAACCGCACTTTACGCCCTCTCTAGAGCTCCAAACCCTCGTCGACCAGCACCGCCACCCTAAGATTCAACCTAGTTTGAGTTAGTGTTGTCATTTATCGCACTTTCAGATTTATGTGTGTCGTGTTGTTGTTATTCCCCCTTTCAGTGTTGGTTATAGCTGTCTATTGACTTTTTAAGTAATAATATTCATTTGATTATTGTCATTTGGGATAACTTCGGTATCATTTGGTATAAGGAGCTAGCTTAACCCTAGTCTTATCTTAGGGATACCAAATCCCCCACACCCTAGCTGAATTTTCCAAACCAACCACTCACATTTTTTTCTTTCCCACTCTATATCGCCATGCACACCTTCTTTGACCTCCTCAAACCCAAACCCTAGTCATACCACCAAGGAGATAATAGTCGGAAGTCTAATCAAGATGAAATAACACGATATCGTTTATAAGAAATCTACAAAGATGTGTCCAAGAGATTTGTAGGGAGCATATGGAGTAGAAGCACTCCAACTACAACAGAGGATTGCCGCCTTCAAGAGATCATCTAGAGGGATAACACAAATTTCATTTGATCCCCAAGATGAAGAACCACTATTCCAAAAAATTTAGCATGAATATTGATGAAGCCAAGATTTTGAAGTAAAAATAAATTTGTCATATTTTAAAGGCCACATAGATCCAAACGAGCTCATCAATGGCTCTGAAATTTGAAATGTGTCTTTAAGTGTCAGTACATCCCAATGAACAGAATTGGTGAAATCAGTCGCCAACAAGTTAAGGAATAATGCATCTCAATGGAACTTGAAGATTCTTCGACAATGAGAAGGGAAGAGAAAAATTACTACCTGATCTATAAGATAAAATGAGAGGTGCAGCATCAGTACATATTGAATTTTTATAGACATGTTATTTAAACCCTAACTTCAAAAGTGGAGAGACAATCTGACCAGATGGCCACAACATCTTACATGCAAAGTTGAACTCCAGAATAAAGTAGCAAGAGTGCACCCAATGGAACATCCAAGTCTACCCTGCCTAAAAAAACACTAGTTTAGAATGGAGAGCGAACCAATCCGCATTCCCAAATCCGTTCCAGCCAAAAAGTATTTCAAGCGCCATGAATTTAGACATATGGAATCACATTGCTTAACCAGAAGAATTATCTCTTTCACTAATCTGGGAATGGTCGAAGAAATGGGCAAACATTAACAAATAAGGGTGCCAAATTTTGACCCAACACGACAACTCAACCTGAACGCGACACGAAAAATTTGGGTATGCGAATAATTTTCATGGGGACGGGTCAATTTGATTAGGTAACGCAAAAATGACCTGAAATTAACTGTCAACCATAAATTGACTTGAAATCGACGGCCAACCTGAAAATGAACCAAAATAGACCCAATTTTAACCCAAATAACAGTTTATTTTATGCTAAACGGGTTATACGGGTCGGTTTGGGTTGGCGGGTTGAAGGAGGGTCGAGTTCATGTTGGAATTTTCAACCAGTATAATCTTTGGGTTGGATTCAGTTCAGACCTATTCGGTTCGGGTCAATTTTGGGTCGGAATTGAACCCTACCCGCTGATGCGGATTGACAACCTTATTGACTAAGGAGAGAACACAAAAAAAGGAATAGCAAATTTCAATTGTTGAGGGAGAAAATCACAGTTCAAACAAAGCCCATGAGAGAGACTCCAACAAAATAACATTGGTGATCCAAAACGGTCCTAATTTCGACAAATTAGCACTAGACACATGACAACCTTAAATAAGAGAACTTCAAACTTTTTGAGACATAGTCCACTTCCTGAGTTGTCTATACTAAGGGAGGTCCAACATGTTAAAAAAGATACTCTTTTGTGCCCCTTCTTGAAGACTATATAGAGCATTTGGGTATTAAAATTAGTTCAACAATCTACTCACCGATAAATGATCAAGCAGGATGAATGAACCATAACGTTAAAAATTGTCTTAGGATCTTTAAGGAAAAGAACATCTTACAGTGGGATTCAGATTCTTTCAGAGAAGAAAAAGCCTCTCCTAAGTGTTTACCATCTAGTGTGGACTAGCCTGCCATAGATTTTGTTTAAGAGTTCATTCCTCCTATTAGGCTTGTTTATCAAACATATTTGTCGGGCATGTGGAGTAAGAAAAGCATATTATAGATTTAATTAAGCGAGATTTGGATAATGAGAATCTACGTTTATATGCAGCCCCAACTCAGATTGTGTCAAAAGAAGATGGATACTTATTCTATTAGAATTTGCTTTGAAATGACAATGCCTACTACACTGACTTACCAGAAACTTGCAACCTTTCCGCAACCTTCAATGGGGCTAACCTGATTGTGTACTATGAGGGGACAAAAGCTTCAACATTAAGCCTCCTCCAATCCTGCGAAACAAACGTCGGACGCTCCGCCCTGTTGCAAGACATGAGCCGCAGCTTCCACGACTGCAATAAGACCAAACAGACCTCTTTTTTTTCTTTATATTTTTTGGAAAGTTTTATTTTGTCATTCATTTCTTTCTAGTCATTTCCTATATATGTGTTGAATTAGAGTTTAGATTCTTAATTATTT
>NW_018243448.1:36810-38007 GCF_001263595.1 Phalaenopsis equestris | reverse complement strand
GGGTGTTCATAGGATGAATTATTAAGCAACATAATGAATTTAAATGAGCTCAAGGCTTTTCACCAGATGATAAGTGGGAAGCTTGGACCTGCTTCTTCCTCTTAAATTGTTGGATTCCTTGGAGATCAACTAAACTTAATATATTTTGCTTGACAAAAATCATCCTTAATTAAACTCCTAAGGACCCAACAAGATATGTCTTAGGGTTAGGTAAATTGTCAAAATTTTACTTCCCCGTTTCATATAAATTGCCTTAACATGCCTTTTGTGTTTCAGGTGGTGGAACGAGAAGACTCGCCAGGTACGCTTTTACAGTTTTCAGTGTTGTCTTTCTTGTACATTCATACTGTACTTTTATACCTGCAAATTTGCATGCTAAACAACGATGTTACCCTGCATGAAAATTAAAACTATTAGGATAACAAAAACCAAAACAATAACCAAAACCAAAACTAAAACTAAAATCAACCAATAAAAAATTTACCCTCACAACATTCAAAATATAAAACAACTCAAAATTTAATCACGAACATCACACAAAACTACAAGTGCAACTAAATTAAGATGTCTCTATCGAATGATCAGGAATTCCTTGGAGGAGGTAACCTATGGTTGCTAACGAGGCTTCCCACGGTCTAAATGAAATTATGGAACTCATTAAGTTGAGTTTAGTAAGTTCATTTGGACTAAGTGAATCCAATAGAAAATAGTGGTGCCGGAACGAGGGAACCGTAGGATCTTAACCTGTGTCACTCTAATCAATTTTAACATGCCCCCATAAAATTTAAAGAACTTTTACCATAGGGCCACCTAATTTGACATCATAACTTGTCACACTTGAAAACTCAAACTCTTCGCGGCAAGGAGCTTGGAGCTAGCATGGTGGGCAACACGACCATTTTCAATAGCAAAACCTGTCTTCCCCAGCTAAACCAATCTTCCTTCCTTAGATATAACCAACAAAGCCATAGGACTTCGAGGTTGCTTGCTTATGCAACGTAAATCCTCAACTTAACTTTAGGCCTTTGTATAGCCCCGCTACGTAATATAAGCCCTAACTCGTCTTAAGATTCCGAGGTCGTCGTCCGTCACGACTTAAATCCTCACATCTTCCAAGCTATTTGTGTGATAGTTTCACACAAATGCAAGCCTTAACTAATAAAATTGGTAGGATGAAACACTTAAATATTTCTCCTC
>NW_018243448.1:17660-36741 GCF_001263595.1 Phalaenopsis equestris | reverse complement strand
CATGACATCCCCTAGTTTTTCCTCCTTTGGACTCTACAACAAAATGTTCCAAATTTGAACCAATCCCCTTTAACCCCCCCACGTCCGATCTCTTTGAAAAGTCCTACCCTTTGAAACTCATTGAAGAGAAAATTTTCTGATTTTTATCGAGAGTCTTATTAGGTGACTTTGATCATTTAAGATGTAATTAACTATAGGGGCTTGACCTTATAGAAAGCATGTCTGAACCCAGCTTAATATAAATCCTATTTAATTTTTCATATTAAATAGGGGAATTTGTTGGCAAATATAAAGGTTTCGCAGACCAAACGAATGTCATATATTTCTTAGTTTATTTGATCGAGCCTCATCCTCAAGTCTTGTGTTTATCCTTTGAGATAGATACAAGATTTGAGGTACAACGCACTTTCATTTAAATTATGAAAAATAAGGGATCAATTTGATTTCATATTTTTCTAGAACTAAATATATATGTAAATTAACACGTCCTTCCGAAGCGGGCGATGGGATTTTGATTCCGGTGACTGATAGCTTCTTACGGGCAACTCCTCCAACCAAAAATAGCACCGACATCCTCAAATCATACTTGAGTCTGATGAACCTGTTGGCATAACCGAAGAAGACATCGATGATACCGCTTAGGATACCGCTTACGCAGCACCGGGAGTGGGGAACCAATTCTCGAGCACCACTGTGCACTGCTTGCCATCAAATTAGATTTTTTTTTTTAACAAAGAAGAAACACCAGAAGATTTAACAATTGTACCTCAAGAAGAAGAAATTATAGAAGTGAACTTAAGGACCGAGAGAGTGTTAGCCCGGAGAACAACTCCAGCAGATAAATGAAAATATATATTAACTCGAGAAGAACTACCTCCACCTCCACCAGTGGAAGAACCACCTAACCAAGAGAAAATTAGAGGATTATACAAAGTGTATTACAACGTGCTAGCTCATCGTAGGATGTTGCCAGCCAGATTAAGCATCTACGATGCTCTGATCCTATCAAAGGAGATGAGAGAGTCTCTGGTTATAGCCTTGCTTGACCCAAAGATTTGTTTAGCCCAGTTGGCTAGCACATCCTCAGACGAAGTTTGTTCATTGAAAGAACAACCTGAGGTAACCTTCACAGATGAAGATTTGCAGCTCGGTACCGCCGACGATAATAGTCCACTCTATGTCTCCATTAACATTTGCAAATTTGTGTTCTCTAGAGTTTTAGTAGATCATGGAGCATCCCTTAAACTGTATGATTCGATGTACATTAACCTATTTGGACATCGAATCTCAGGAGCTTACAGCCCTTAAAATGATATTAAGAGGATTCAACCAAAAGGGAGAGAGAGCCCTTGGATCTATTACACTATTTATGAAGGTTGGAGAACTAGCAACAATAGTTAAATTTCATATTATAGACGCCGAGACCTCTTTTAACGCTCCACTGGGACGACCTTGGATTCACGAACACAATATGGTTCCATCATCCCTACACCAGTGTATTAAGTACTACGAAGAAGGACAAGAACATTGCATCAAGGGAGATTTACAACCGTTTTCAGTTTATGAAGTTGGTATTCATGAAGATGTCGTCTACTACGCACCTCCAAAGAAATCTGTCTTCTCTCTTAAAATTGCAACAAATAAATGTGAAGATTCAAAAAAATCACAAAGAGAAAGCCATTCAACTCTACTTCAACAATCTTCCACCACTCCTTTACAACAAGTTGCTGGAGGCTCTTTTACTTCGTGCACCCGAGGTCGAGGTCGGGGACGTGGACGTGGAAGAATTAACTTAATTGCTGAATGGACTAGGCCAACCATCAACATTGGTGATGAAGAAAGTTCCAAAGATGAAATAATGATAAGAAAAAGAAGAAAGCTCAGTATGAGGTATCCTTAGAAGATGCGGAGAAAATTGAATACGAGACAATGTATGATTGGATAAACCACTATGTGAATGCTATGACCCTTACTCTGATTCTCCCTTAAAAGGTCGCGAGTTTAGAGGTCAAGGAAGTCCGCAGTGTTGGTTCAAAGCGATCAAATTTTACCGTGCTTCTACCTCTATGGATCTTGAAAATCATGTAAGCTCGAATAATGATCCTAATGAATTAATGTAATTTCTATTTGGTTACTTTTCATCTTGTGTACAAAAGTTAATTCAACAAGGAAACCTGCGAAAAACAATGCCAAAAGATAACTTTCAACTTTTTGAAAAATTATGGAATATTAAACGTCGAACTCCAAACTTGAAAGAGGGTCTCAGATTTGGTACAGTCTGACCAGTCGATGATTTAAAATTTTGTATGGTTGTTTCGGAAGAGGATTGCCTCAATATAGAGGATGGCTCTACTGATTAGCTAATAGAAGATGCTCCGCCAGAATTTGAGGAGAAAATTAAATCCACTATTGATGAATTAAAGGAAATCAATCTCGGGACTAAAGAGAAACCCCGACCAAAATTTATAAATTCTCTACTCAATGATGAAGAATCTCTTCAATTGAATAGATTGTTAATAGAATTCCAAGATTGCTTCACATGAAGCTATGATGAAAAGCTAGGATAGTCAACAGAGGTTACGGTTCATAAACTCGGGGTGGACAGGAATATAACCCCAGTGAAATAAACTCCCAGAAGAATGCATCCCAAAATAGAGCGACAAGTATTTGCTGAGGAGAAGAAACTAATAGACGCTAACTTTGTAAAAGAAGAGCAGTACCCCATATGGTTGGCTAACATTATACCTGTTAAGAAGAAAAATGGACAAATTCATGTTTGTGTAGACTTCGGGTATTTGAACAAGGCATGTCTAAAAGATGAGTTTCCACTACCAATACCAAAAATGCTGGTGGATATCGCTTCAACACATGAAAATTTCTCCTTCATGGACAGATCTTCGGGATATAAACAAATCAAGATGGCTCCCGAGGATGCAACATTTACAGCCTTCAAAACACCGATTGGAATTTTATGTTACACAGTGATGTCATTTGGCCTAAAGAATGCTGGAGAAACATACCAACGTGCAATTAATAAGATTTTTTACAACCTCATTCACAATCAAGTGGAAGGCTACGTGAATGATTTGTTCATGAAAAGTAAACAAAAGATAAACCATTTGTATGATTTGAGGATCGTGTTCGAACGGTTATGACGGTATGGCCTTAAAATGAATCCCTTAAAGTGCACTTTTGGCGTCACCTCTCGGAAATTTCTAGGATTCGTTGTCCATCATCGGGGAATCAAGCTTGACCCGGATAAGATTAAAGCTATCTTAGAAATACCTCCTCCTAAAATCTTGAAACAACTATGTTCCATCCAGGGGAAGTTGGCATATATGAGACGCTTTATTTTTAATCTCTCAGGTAGGTGTTAGTCCTTCTCAGCATTAAGTAAAAAGGATGCCAAATTTGTTTGGGAAGAGATATGCGAGCAAGCCTTTTAGAATGTTAAACAATATTTAATGACATCTCCTATTTTGGCAGCTCATATCTCAGGGAAATTGTTGATACTTTATACCGCAGCCTTAGACGACTCTCTTGGAGCCCTCTTAGCCCAAGACAATGATGAGGGTAAGGAAAATGCACTCGACTATTTGAGTCATCATGTAATACCGATGGAGATAAGGTATCCACCTATCGATAAGCATTGTCTAACGTTAATTTTTGTTATAAAAAAACTTAGACATTACATGCTTTATTATAAGATCACCACAATTTCAAAAGTCAATCCGTTGCAATATTTGATGACCCGACCAACACTCTTTGGACATCTAGCAAGGTGGTCAATGATTTTATTACAATTTGATAAAACTTTTATTCCCCTCTGTGCTATCAAGGGACAGATTCTAGCAGACTTTCTCGTTCGACACCCACTTCCAGCTGGGTCCCCTCTTAATGATGAACTACCAGATGAACAAGTACTACAAATGGAATTCTCCAGCATGCAACACTGGGAAATGTACTTCAAAGGAGGTTCATCATCTATAAAAGACAAAGGATCAAGCACAATTATACAAGGCAAAGCAGAGATTGGTTTGATCTTTATCACACCAGATAAGGGTATGCTGAGGTTCTCATATCACCTGATATAGTCGTGCAACAAAAATGAAGCATAATATGAAGCTTTAATCACTGGATTAGAGTTGAAAATCTCAGTGGATATAACAAACATTGCCATCTATGGAGACTCTTAGCTCGTCATCCAGCAAGTCGTCGGATGATATAAAATTTTGAAACCACAGCTAGTAGAATACCATCAGTACACGATGAAGCTTTTAGAGCATATTCCCAATGTGACTTTCTACCGGATTCTTAGGGGAGATAATGCCCATGTTAACGCTTTAGCAAAACTCGCAAAAGAATTGGCATGGCCCCGGAGGATTCCATTGAAATCACAGTACAAGGAAGACAAGTTTTGTCTCGAATTGACCTCGAAACTCTACTCAAGCTCGGAATAGTAGAAGTAATAAATGCAGTTGCTGTATCAATGAAGATTGGTGCAAGCCATTAATAGAATATTTGAATACTAGAAAGATACCAGAAGACAAGACTGAGGCACATCACAATACAAAAAGGTCTATGTCTTAAGATCTAGTAGGTGACGTCCTCTACAGGAGATCATTCGACCAGATGTGGCTACAATGTTTAAACAAAGCCAAAGCACAAAATATTATCAAAGAAGTACATGTCAGATTTTGTGGCGCTCACCAGTCAGAGCCGAAGATGAAAATGAAAGTTAAAGGGCTTGTATATTATTGGCCAACAATGATGTCCAACTGCATGGATACAACCAGAAAATGTCACAAGTGTCAGGCGCATGGGGTGGTCTTACACTAAACTTCGAATGTGCTACACCCAACCGTTGCCTTGTGGCCATTAGAGTGTTGGGGAACAGACATAATAGGTCTGATAGACCCTCCATCTTCCAAAGTACACAGATTTATACTTGTCGCTACAGACTATTTCTCTCAATAAGCAGAGGAAATGCCATTATGAGAGGTTATGGCACATCACATCCTTTAATTCCTCAAAAACCAGATCATCTACCATTTTAGAGTATCGAGAAGAACAATTTTTGATAATGGGACATCTTTTAAAAGCACAAAAATCAACAATTTTGTCAAAATACACGGGATAGATTGGAGGTACTCTACAATTTACTTTCCTAGAGTAAATGGCTTCACTGAAGCCTTCAATAAGACATTGGTACAAATTTTAACAAAAAACACTGGACGAAAACAAAAGAGATTGGCACAACAAGTTACTAGAAGCCTTGTGGGCCTACCTGACGACGTTCAGGACTCCCACTCAGTGTACACCCTATATGCTCGTGTATGGTTCTGATGTCGTGCTACCGTTAGAAATTCAGATGTCGTCTCTCAGAGTCGCTGTTGCCAACCAACTCACAAAAGAAGAAAGTGCAAAACTCATACTTGAACTTGAAGCACAACACCACTTGGAACTTTACCAAGCAAAGATGGTACAAGCTTATGAAAAATTGGTCCGCCTAAGGACATTCAAAGTTGGTGACCTCGTACGCATGCTGAAAAGGCCTATTCTTGCACGCCGCAAGATATGTGAAAAATTCTAGCCAACTTGGGAGGGACCATTTGTCATTGAAAAAGTCTATGCATAATGAAAATTTTTGAAAATTACACCGATTTTATCTTTTTAAACTTCATATCCTACTAAATTAAAAAAAATGCATACACAAATAAATGACCTCTTCACCAAAATAAACTAAAATCTTCTTTAATAAATACTTTATTTTGTTCTTATTCATGCTAAGTTTCAACTCACTGACATTTTTCTTGTCGTGTGCAGAGAAATGTCAGGCCGTAGGCTGGTCATTGCCTTTAATGGTGGTTGAAACCTCGCACTCAACAAGAAAATGGCGCCGGAGGGTGGCCTTATAGAATTTGACATGGAATTTAGCCAAGTGGACATGGATTATGGGAGGCCTCAAATGTCAGCCGACAACAAAAGGAAGGGCTGCCCTCACTGCTAAGGTTGACCGCCAAAGACAATTCATCAATGAAGGGAAAGAATGTGATGGTACAACAAGACCCGATGGAGGGGCCCAACTGCCTACCATCCGTGATAGCTACGCCGACTGGGGGCCCTATCGCTGTTGATAATGAAAGACTACAAGATCCTCCACTACGAAGAACTCATCATAGAAATGCTAGCTGCAAAAAGCAAAGGGCTTTCTTACGAGAAGAAAGAAAACACCAGAAAGAGGCAGAGAATTAACTTACCCTTATTTCTGAAGGGAACATTTATGATCCATGCATGAGAGAAACCTCTTCCTGCTTGCCTGCTATAGATGAGGAGTCCGGGTTTGTTACAGAGCTGGAAATACCACTAGCTTCAGATTTTCTTTGCACGGATTACCCGACCTGCAACACCGAAATACCTGCACGAGCGTCAGCTACACGGGCATTCATGGAATGCCCGGACTGTAATGTCCTACACCTACAAAACTACAACACCTTAAAGGAGTATGCATCTACTGATGATGGGTCTCAGACCACCGATTTCCTGATGGGGAAGTCGTATGTCCCGCTGGGAATAGATTAATTTCTTTCGTGGAGTCAAAAGCCATATGTCCCTTTGGATGCCGAGTCACACATTCCGTTAGCGCTAGAATCAGCACCATCTTGAGTTCCCATTGATGTTGAAATAAGGGAATATCCTCGACAGCCACCGATTCTCAGTACGGCAGAGTACTATAAGATGAGCAAAGTGAACAAAAAAACTTCAAATTCTATGAAGAAGTGCAAGGGAAGTTCATCAACATATTAGGGTTATTAGAACTATACAGCAGGGTTCTCTCATAAAGTGATGAACGAAACATTCTCGACTGCATTTTTGACATGAGAGATAGAGGTCGAGCAGGCCTGCTAATGGAAAGAACGTATTCCAAGCCAATAAAATTGATGCGAGGAAAGGAGAGGATCACTATCCAATGCGACTGCTGTACAACTTTACCAACGATAGATAAGGAAATCCTCTTGGGATTCTCAGACATGATCAGGTGGATCCACTACCTCTAATGAGAAAATGGATGATTAAAAGAATAGTCTGATGGTAGTTAACTGCATTCCTAACAGCTGTATCATCAATATATACGATGAATGAGACTGCATACCTCCGCACATTGATCATCATGATTTTGTGAGACCTCTATACGGTCTCACACATGAGCAAAAGCAACATCCTGTTTGAAAAGGAAATTAATATCATTTGTCCTAGAAAATTCAAAGGAGCCGTGGAAGTTCCGTTGCCTGTTGGTTCAGTGCTAGTCCATAAAGGAAATGGGGCGGACATCACCAAACACTGTATTCCAAGGGTGCAAAACTGTAGGGTGTCTGTGACCTTTCGACAAATGGACAACAGTAGGCTGCCATATGGATTTAAACCATATCCAAAATTGGAGAAACAACTATCATATGAGCTATGAGAGGGTTGTACCTCTAAGTACATGAAAAGGGAACTCTTGTCCTTGAGCGTGGCTTAGAAGGTATGCTCGATCAGAAGCTTGTCACACCATGAACAGACATTCAAAGGGTTCATTTCTGTTTTACTGCACTACATTACAACAAATATGATATCTATTAGACATGCTCAGCTTATGATATATACTTGGCATGGAACATTTATGGATGTACTTTGATGTAGTTAGAATATTGTACTTTTTGAGGCTTTGGCCTACATTCAATCTATAACATTTATTGGAACAGACTAATGAAGTTTCTTTCAGAAATTTGTCTTTTTGTCAATTGCCTTTGTGTCCGATGGATAAAAGTTGTAGGCCTTACGTTGGTTCGAGATTATAAGCAATAAATAACAAAAAAACGAAAGAAAAAAAAGCTGACGATAATAAAATTTAAATAAAAATAACAAACAAGCAAACAAAAAAACAACTCTCATTTGAAAAATGAACCAACTAAAATTAAATTTTTGAAAACATATATTAAAAATTAAACATGATAAAAACAACATAAAAAGAAAATAATTTTTTTGAGTTGATTCTCTTAATTTTGAGGTCTCTTGTTCTTTGCTCGCGCAACACAACTATCTTTTTCTGCACTAATTCTCTTAACTTCCCCGCGGAATTTCACATTCTACACAAAACCTCACAAAAATTTTACAAATCTTCTTCAACAATGTCAACCTTTTCACATGATATGTATCTTTGGATTGAACATTATCAATTTTCATTTTTAGAATTAGTCCCTAACATCTGATTCACTGCTTCTCGAGGTCGATTCTTAACTTCCGACTCTCTTTTGAGATTGATCATTAACTTTCAATTCTCATTTTTGAATCAGTCCCTAACTTTTGATTAACTTCTTTTCGAGGACGGTCTTTAACTTCCGACTCTCTCTTTCAAGATTGATCCTTAACTTTCAATTCTCATTTTAGAATTAGTCGTTAACTTGTTATTGACTTCTTTTCGAGGTCGGTCCTTAACTTTCGACTTTCTCTTAAGATTGATCATTAAATTTCAATTCTCATTTTAGAATCATTCCCTAATTTTGGATTCACTTCTTTGTGAGTTTGGTCCTTAACTTCCAACTCTCTCTTTTGAGTTTGATCATTAACTTTCAATTCTCATTTTAGAATTAGTCGCTAACTTGTTATTAACTTCTTTTTGAGGTCGGTCCTTAACTTCTGACTCTCTTTTAAGATTGATCATTAACTTTCAATTCTCATTTTAGAATCAGTCCCTAATTTCTGATTCACTTCTTTGTGAGTTCGGTCCTTAACTTCCAACTCTCACTTTTGAGATTGATCATTAACTTTCAATTCTCATTTTAGAATCAGTCCCTAATTTCTGATTCACTTCTTTGTGAGTTCGGTCCTTAACTTCCAACTCTCACTTATGAGATTGATCATTAACTTTCAATTCTCATTTTAGAATCAATCCTTAATTTCTGATTCACTTTTTCGAGGTCGGTCCTTAACTTCCAACTCTATCTTTTGAGATTGATCATTAACTTTAGAGACTCATTTTAGAATCAGTCCTTAGAATCAGTCCCTAACTTTGATTCACTCTTTTTAAGGTTGGTCCTTAACTTCCGACTCTCTTTCAAGATTGATCTTTAACTTTCAATTCTCACTTTAGAATCAGTCTCGAACTTCTGATGCACTTCTTTTCGACGTCTGTCCTTAACTTCCGACTCTCTCTTTTCAGATTGATCATTAACTTTCAATTCTCATTTAAGAATCATCCCTTAAGTTCTGATCACTCTATTCAAGGTCGGTCCTTAACTTCTGACTCTCTTTCAAGATTGATCCTTAACTTTCAATTCTCATTTTAGAATCAGTCCTTAACTTATGATTCACTTCTTTTTGAGGTCAGTCCTTAACTTCCAACTCTTTTTGGAGATTGATGATTAACTTTTAATTCTCATTTAAGAATCAGTCCCTAACTTCTAATTCACTTCTTTTCAAGGTCAGTCCTTAACTTCTGACTTTCTTTCGAGATTGATCATTAAATCTCAATTCTCATTTTAGAATCAGTCCCTAACTTCTACTTCACTTCTTTTTGAGGTCGGTCCTTCCTTAACTTCCAACTCTCTCTTTAGAGATTGATCATTAACTTTCAATTCTCATTTTAGAATTAGTCCCTAACTTCTAATTTACTATTTTTGAGATCAGTCCTTAACTTCCGACTCTCTTTCGAGATTGAACCTTATTTTTTAATTCTCATTTTACAATCAATCCTTAAGGTCTCTTACTTTTTGCTCGTGTAGCACAACTATCTTTGTCTACACTAATTCTCTTAACATCCCCGCGGAGTTTCACGGTCCGCACAAAACCTCAAAAAATTTCACAAATCTTCTTCGACAATGTCAACCTTTGCACACGACATATATCTTTGGATTCAACACTAACAATTTTCATTTTAGAGTCAATCCTTAATTTCTAATTTACTCTTTTCAAGGTCGGTCCTTAAGTTTCGATCCTCTCTTTTGAGAATTATCATTAACTTTCAATTCAAATTTTTGAATCAGTCCTTAACTTCTGATTCACCTCTTTTTAAGGTCAGTTCTTAACTTCCGACTCTCATTTGAGATTGATCATTAACTTTCAATTCTCATTTTTGAATCAGTCCTTAAATTCTGATTCACTCTTTTCGAGGTCAGTCCCTAACCTCGGAGCCCTCTTTTGAGATTGATCATTAACTTTAAATTCTCATTTTAGAAATCAGTCCTTAACTTATGATTCCTCTCTTTTCGAGATCGGTCCTTAACATCCAAACCTCTCTTTTGTGATTGATCCTTAACTTTTAATCCTTATCCTAGAATCAATCCCTAATTTTTTATTCACTTCTTTTTGAGGTTGGTCCATAACTTCCGACTCACTTTCGAGATTGATCATTAACTCACAATTCTCATTTTAGAATCAGTCCCTAACTTCTGATTCACTTCTTTTCGAGGTCGGTCCTTAACTTCCGACTCTCTTTTGAGATTGATCATTAAATTTTAATTCTCATTTTAGATTCAGTGCCTAACTTATGATTCATTTCTTTTCGAGGTCAGTCCTTAACTTCTGACTCTCTCTTTTGAGATTGATAATTAACTTTAAATTCTCATTTTAAAATCTGTCCCTAACTTCATATTCACTCTTTTTGAGGTCGATCCTTAACTTCTAACTCTCTCTTTTGAGATTGATCATTAGTTCTCATTTTTGAATCAATCCTTAACTTCTAATTTACTATTTTTGAGGTTGGTCCTTCACTTCCGACTCTCTTTCAAGATTGATCCTTAACTTTCAATTCTCATTTGAGAATCTTTCCTTAACTTTTGATTCACTTATTTTCGAGGTCGATTCTTAACTTCCGACTCTCTTTTGAGATTGATTATTAACTTTCAAGTTTCATTTTAAAATCTGTCCATTACTCCTGATTCACTTTTTTTTGAGGTCGGTCCTTAACTTATGACTCTCTCTTTTGGGATTGATCATTAACATTCGATTCTCATTTTAGAATCTGTCCTTAACTTCTAATTCCTCTCTTCTTTCAAGGTCGATCCTTAACTTTTGACTCTCTTTTGAAATTGATCCTTAACTTTTGATTCTCAATATGGAATCAGTCCTTAACTTCTGATTCCTTCCTTTTTAAGGTCGGTCCCTAACTTTAGACCCTCTTCTCAAATTGACCTACATGGAACGCTTCACCAAAAGTTGACCCAATCTAGCCAAATTGGTCAAGACAAAGCAACCACAACCAAATTTTTGACCTTATTGACCAGGCTAAACCCCATGGAACCACCCAAATGAGCCATGGACCAAAGGATCTCCAAATCAAGGGATCACCTGCCCAAATAAATTGTTGTGACAGATTTCCCTGGCTCACCTAACATCCTGACCACCTCCCCTTGCCCTGTCAGCCAGCCTAGTCACCAGAGGAGCCAAAACTGTGAGCCACCCTCAAAAAATCCAAACCTAATTCAAACCTAGAGGCCACCTCATCCCATTTGAAGTTTAGAGCCTCTCTACCCTCCACATAGGAAACACTTTGTACCCATACATTGGCCCACATAGCCACCCTAAGCCATTTTTATAAAACCTCCACCTCCATGGCCATGGAAGGTGTGCTAAAAATTTCTTAAGGATAGCCTCTGAAATTACTCCCTAAGCTTCCTTGAGACCTCCAAAGTGCAATCTAACAACTCCATTGCCCTAATTCCCCTTGCCGGAGTTCAATTTTGGAGCTCAAATCCTTGATAGAGATAGGACATTCTCCACCATACCTCCAGATTTCACCAAATCCAAATTAAACTCACCCACATCATCGCCACACTGAACTAAGACAAAGCCCTATCAAATCCCCCTCATATAGAGCCTCTAAGATAGGTCAAGACCAACATCCAAATCTAACATTGATCGAATTTGAGTCTAAAACTATCACCACGACCAGAGGCTCAATCCTTAGCCTCCTTGGACCTCCACAAACATGCCGGGCACCTTTGATTGAAGCTTGCCTTCTCCAAATATTTAAAAAATGATAAAAATCACAAAAATAATAAAACTCATGGAAATGTTCTAAATTGTTTCTTAAGCACTTAGGAACAATTGAAATATTTTTCTTGATTTTCTAAGTGAAGATACTGAATTTTGAAGCTTAAAATAATTTTTAGAGGCTAAAAATGGATTTACACTAAACTAATTCTAACCATTCAAAGAAAATTGGAAAAATGTGAAATCTATTTCTTTAAGTTCCTTGACCTCAGAGATATTTAATAAAAATATAAAACTAAATTTTCCACATTTAAAATATTTTATAATTAATAAAAACTGAAAAATTTGAAATAATTCTAATAATTCAAATAAAATTCAAAAGGTCATGAAATTTGGTCTAAGTCTACCTCCAGTTAAAATTTTAAGTGATTAGGCTTTACCTTGGTCAAGTTATGGAATTTTCTTTAAAAAATCCTATTCTTGCATATAAATAAATTTATAAATTAAATTAAAATTTGAAAAATCACATTTTGTCTTCTGATGTCTTAATTGTCCCGTGACTTGACCCATGAGTAAGGTTGGATGCAAATTCCAAAGTCATTTGAATTAAATTTGCTAAATTATGAAGCATTAGAGCCTTAAGGGCAAAAGTGTAAATTTAGGAATTTAGCCTTAATAAACATTTAGGCTTATATCAGGAAAGGGAAATGGGCAACCTTTGATCTTAATTAATATATTTGGATGAATGAAACACAAGAGATTAATTGGTAGAAACCAATCTCACTTCTTGTAATTAAAGGATAAATCTGAAATTTCTTAGATGATTAAAATTTGGGAGTTTACCAAATTAAATGATCCTAGACTTAGAGGTGTGGCTTTGGGTGTTAATAACCCACTAATTTAATACCCATATCTGGTGTTCAAGAGACATTCAAATGTTTTGATGATGAATTATTATTACTTAGAAATCTTCTTCCAAATGACTAAAACATCCACCAGGATCTTGAGGGCTTAGTAGTTACCTAAGCTAAATCAAATTTGATTAAATGATGATGAGAAAAGTGAAGAAACAAATTGAACACTTTTGAAACACTACAAGCCCAAGTTAAAACCAAAATTGGCTGTGCCTTAATAACACTAACTTGCCCCCTTAAGGGTCTTAACCTACATAATTCTCAAATTGAATGATAAATGATAATTACCCTACTCTTAGGGATGATTGAAATATCAATGTTCATTGAGCATTATAGGTATTTCCAGGATGGGTTATTAATCAAAATAATAAGTTTAAAAATAGCTCAAGACTTTTCATCAGGCTGTGAGAGGGAAGCATGAACCTGCTTATTTCTCCAGATCTTTTGGATGCCTAAGTTATTTCACTTAACAAAAACCATCCTTAATCAAATTAATAGGGACCCACCAAGATATGACCTAAGGTTGGGTAGATCACTGAAACCTTACTTTTCCACTTTATATAAAATGCTCTCACATGCATTTTGTGTTTCAGGTGGCGGAACGATAAGACTCGCTAGGTATGCTTTTTTTAGTTTACAGTGTCGTCTTTTTTGTACTTCCATACTGTACTTTTTATGCTTATAAAATTTTCATGTTAAACAATAATGTCACCCTGCATGAAAACCAAAACTGTTAGGATAGCTACAAAACCAAAACCCAAAATCAAAATTAAAATCAACCAAGATAAAATTCTCCTCCATAATATTCAAAATATAAAACAACTCAAAATTTAATCACAAACATCACAAAAACCACAACTACAACTAAATTAAGAAGTCTCTATCGGATTATCGGGAATCCCTCGGAAGAGGTAACCTACGGTTGCTAACGAGGCTTCCCATGTTCTAAATGAAAGTACAGAACTCATTAAGTAAAGTTTAGTAAATTTATTTGGACTAAGTGAATCCAATAGAAAATAGTGGTATTGAAATAAGGGAACCGAAGGATCCTAACTGGTGTCGCTCTAATCAAATTTAACATACACTAATAAATTTTTAATGAACTACAACCAAAGGGCCCCCTGATTTGCTATCATAACTTGACACCCTAGAAAACTTAAACTCGTCACGACAAGGAGCTTGTAGCTGGCAAGCTAGCATGGTGGGCAGCACGGTCATCTTCAACAGCAGAACATGTATTCCCCAGCTAAACTATTTCCTTCCTTAGAATTAAACAACAAATTCATAAGACTTCGAGGTAGTTATCTTATGCAAAATAAATCCTCACCTCATTTTTAGGCCTTTGTACAGATCTACTGTACAATATAAGCTCTAATTCGTCTTAGGATTTTGAGGTTGTCATTTGTGATGACCTAAATCCTCACATCTTCCAGGCTATTTGTGTGATCGTTCCACACAAATGTAAGCCCTAAAAAATAAACTTGGCAGGATGAAACACTCTAAAGCCAAACCATAAGATAGCTTGGGAAGTCACTAAGGTTCTCCTCTGGATCTATGACATCTCCTAGTTCTTCCTCCTTTGAATTCTACAACAAATGTTCCAAATTTGAATCTATCCATTTTCACACCTCTCTGTCCGATCTCGTTGAAAAATCCCATACTTTGATCTCCTTGAAGATAATATTTTCTGATTTTTTATCGAGAGTTTTCTTAGATGACTTCGGTTATCTAAGATGTAATTAACTATAGAGACTTGCCCTTATAGGAAGCTTATCCAAACCAAACTTAATCTAAAACTTATTTAATTTTTCATATTAAATAGGGGAAATTATCGACAAATAAAATGCCTTCACAGACCAAACGGACGTCATAATTTTTTTAGTTTATTTGATGGAGCCTCATCCTCAAGTCTTATTTTTATCCTTCGGGATAGATACAAAGTTTAAGGTACAATGCTCTTTCATTTAAACTATTAAAAAAATGGGGTCAGTTTTTCTTCATATTTTTCTAAACTTAAATCTATATGTAAATTAAAATGTCCTTCCAAAGTAGTCGATAGGATTTCGATTTCGGTGACCGACAACTTCTTACGGGCAACTCCTCCAACCGAAAATAGCGTTGACAAAACTCTTATACATATCATACATATTTAGTTTTTAAAGTTTGAAATGTCACTTGAGGACAAGTAACATTTTAAATTCTTGTATATGCACTACCAATCTATGGGAGATATATAGGAGGATGATAGTGAAGAAGATGTCTGAACTTAATTTATACACAGAACGTCAGTTGGGTACTGTTTTTTTTTTTTTTTTTTATTTTGTTGTGTTGGATTAATTTTATTTCTTTTGTTGAACACTATCTATGTTTATATTTTGAATTTGTATGTTTATATTTTAGTGTTAGGATGTTGGTTTGCTTTAGAACACTGAATTTGATGTTTTGTTGGCTTGAAAAATGTTACTTTGTAATAACACAAATTTTATATATATATGTGAGTTTTGTGTTGTTTGTGAAAGTTTTGTGTTAGTGTGATGTTTAATTATATTTATTAAAGTTTAGCCTAAAAAGGTTTATTTAAGTCCAATAGAGGTTGACGTAAAGTGGTACAGAGAAGATTTCCACAGAAATTGAAATCTAGAGAATTTGAGCTCTAGCGCATGATGCGTCAGATTGGCGTATGATGTGTCAGGTTGGTGCATGATGTTCCAATTTACAAAGCCTTGGTGCATGATGCACCAATTCACAGAGCCTTGGCGCATGATGCGCCAAAGGTACAAACACGCTAGATCACCTAGAAAACCACAAAATTGCACGGACAAACTCCATTTTTGCTGCTTAAGTCATCTCCTAACTTAAGACCTTGATGTAGGGCATCACATTGTGGGAGAAAGAGAAGGATTCCAAGGCTAAAAACCATAGATTTCATCTTCGCTTTGTAAGAGCTCCACTTTAACTTAGAAATTTTTTATTTTCACCATGGATTTGGGAGATCCGAAATTTGGGATTTTTGATGAAAAGGTTTGAAGAAAAGAAATGGTGAAAAGTTTCTTGCCAAATATTCATGCTTGGGAGTTAGAGCTTTGATTTAGTAATTTATTTGAAATTTTTTGGATTTTAGTAAAACTTTTAAATGGCTCCCCGAGTTAAGAGAGGAAGGATATCTGAAGAATTTGATGCACAAAGATTTTTTAGTTTCAAAGCCCAACATAGTTATAATATTCAAATGGAGACAAGAAGAATGATCCAAGAATGGGCATTTTCAAACCCGGGTGGCTAGATTGAGAGACTGATTCTTGCTAGAAATTGGGAAAGATTTTGCTACTTCACGGCCATAGAAATTGTACCGATGGTTCGGAATTTTTATGCAAACCTGAGGTTCACTACTGATGACAATATCTTGGTTAGAGGTAAACAAGTTGAATTTAATGCTGATCGGATTAATATATTTTATGGGTTGAGGGGTGTATTTTTTGATGAATACGCTGCATTCGTGATGACTGATTCAGCGTTGGATGAAGTGATTGCATTTTTAATTGATGGAAGAGGAGACTAGAAGATTAAGAATAGTAAAATAGTTAACTTCTCTGCTTCCATGTTGACCATTTAGTCAAAAGTATGGCACCACTTCATTTCTGGCAATTGTTGCCAATAAATCATTTGGTTGATGTTACAAAAGACACAGTTATACTAAACTATTGCATTCAAAACATGAAAATAGTAGATGTTGGTGCACTTATAGTTCAGCTTGCTCGAAGTATAACTAACAATTCTACTACTGGTGGTTTCGGATACCTTGCCTTATTTTTCACTCTATGTGAACAATCAATAGTAGAGTCCCATAGAAATGAAGAAAGATTACAACCTTAGAATCCGATTGGGAGGCATATGATTCAAAGAGTGTAATCATTTGTTGAATCTAGAGGTAGAAGAAGAGATAGGCCCTCTACATCTGCTGTAAGGGCGTCTACTTCTTGATCTGCATCACTTGAAGGTATTATGGACCAACTCATGATTCAACAAATGGACATACTTATTATTCAAACTCAGTTGGGAGAGTAGGAGAAAGAAATGTTTATCATGTTGAACATCAATAGAGGAGAGTTCAACATGATATTTATTTTGAAAATGGTATGGTAAGACATCTTAGGGGTGAACCTAACGTGAACTTTCTTACTTGCCCAGTTTCACTCCCTATGCTCTTGTACATGAAGAAGAAGAAGAAGGAGAAGAAGAAGAAGAAGAAGATTCTGATAATGATGAGGAAGGAGATGAGGATTGATTTTTATGAGTAGTTGAGTTTTATTAGATGTTTCTTTGTTATTTTGTGATTGTAATGTGTTGTAATTTAATTTGAAGCTTGTTGCAACAAAAACTTTCATATTGTTTTGTAAACTGAATTTGTAAAGTAATTATAGAATTCTACATAATTCTATATTTTCTGATTTTTAGTATTTTCAGTTTTTGTACTTCGGTTTTTAATTCTTAGCATGTTCTTTAGAAAATATTTTGCTTTATTTAATGCTTTAAAGTCTGTATATAGTTTTACAATTAGTACCTGGAGTATACCATAGCCCAGTTTCATGGTTAGAAATCCTCTACAGTTCAGTTTTTATTTTCATGCATTTACTGTTTTCTTTCAGCTAATAAATTTTATACTAAAAATATTTTTAAAATCACTTAAAAAATTAATTTTGGGGGAAAGAAAAATTTATTTTAAAAAGAAGTAAACTAAATTTTATTTGTCCTCAATTAGCTATATTTTTAAAATTAATTTAACATAGCATGGGATATTAAGATTTAACTTTAAATGACTATACTTATTGTTATAAATATTGTGGTAAATTTAGGTAAAAAGCTTTTAATAACGAAGGTCAATTTTAAATTTAAAGATATTTGGTATGATAGGATAAGACAATGCTTTTCTATTTAAATTAAAGGAATTTTTATTTTTGAAGTGTTAAGAATTTTAGAGTTTCAAGTAAGAAGAAAAGAATGAGACTTTTTGGAAAATCCTAAACTAATATGATTTTGTAAAGCAAGAAAGGTATAGAGTTTCAACATTAAGAAGAGGATAATAAAGTTCAAAATTATTTAAGGCTATCCATACATAGTAATCCTCACTAGAAAAAGAAAAATAAAAGAAAGGATTGAAATGATCTTAAAAAAAGAAAAAAAAGAAAAGAAATGAAATAAAAAAAAATAGGTGAGGAGAAGCTTGATGTCTAATAAAAAATTGGCTTCATTTGAATCAACATAAGGAAGGAGCTTTCTTACATCTTCTAAACTTATATTAGAGTATTAGTAACATTCATAGTAAAGTTTTCATGAAGTTCTTTTTCATATGAATGTTCTAAATGTCCTTAATATGACAAATTGCAATTCTTCTTGAAATGAATAGAGATTCAGAAATCCTAAATTTGATTACTAAGTATTCCTAGACTCAGAATATGAATCGAAGTTATAAAAGAGTTTTATTAAATTTTGCTATTCTATTTATTAAAATAAATTATAGAAGTTATAAGTTAATCTCTATCCTAAGTCATATGCTTTTAGGTAGTAAAAGTGTCACTTAATGATAAGTAGATTTAAGTTTAGGGGATTTTGATACACCAAAATAATATACTGTTTTAAGCACATATTTTTTGCTATTTTTTGGTGATATTGCACTTTAAAGAAGGGGTTTTTCATGTTTTTGTTGCTGGTATATCAGTTTTAGGCATTTAGAGCAAAAATAACAAAAAGGCCAAAATTTGGAACCAAAACAATGAATTTTATTTAGGATTCTTGCGCATGATGCGCTGTTTGACAGAGAACTGGCGCATGATGCACCAGAGATGCCTTTTTGCAAATTAAGGTGGTTAGAGACAAATTTTGCGTAAATTTTTAAAGGGAGACTTGTTCTACAAACTTATTGGAGTAATTCAATACATCTAGACACTTTGGAAGGTTCTTTTATGACAGGATATGTCTTTGGGATCAAATGACACATCTTTTGAATTAGAAAGAGTTGACATTTGGAGGGAACTTTTGTATGGGAATTTTGAATTCTTTTTTAAAGAAGGCAGCCCAAAATAAAGAGAAGACTAGATAGAGTTAACGTGGGAGAGAGAAAAGGAGAGAAAGAAAAAGTTGGCGTGAGAGGCAAGAGGAGAGAAGAGGAAATATTCTTCTAGCGTTGTAAGAAGAGAGGA
>NW_018243448.1:0-17589 GCF_001263595.1 Phalaenopsis equestris | reverse complement strand
GTCTTTTATTTCTTTTATTTTGTAAACTTGTTTTTATATATGAAATCCATGTTTTGTCATATCCTTCTCATGAATTCTGAGTATTCTTCTTTATCCTTCTCTCTACTTTGAAATATGGTTTTGTGAAGAAGTAATTTTTGTTTTCTATGATTTTGAATGCTAATAATTTGTGATGATTTGAACTCCCATCTTCATTTACTTTTCAAACTAGCTAATTGAAATGTTAGAATTTGAAATGTTAAAACTTGTTGAGAGACATATGTTTGGAATGCAGTAATTTAGCTTTCAGAAGATGGCCAAAAACTTGACCCAATTTATATTTAGCAGCTAATATACAAAATTGAAATATTATAAAATATAATAAATAGTTCACACACTATGTGTTCTACGCAAGTGTACGTATCACTTCAAGTAATATAAGACTTTCTGATTAAGCCCCAAATATTAATCCCACGAGGAAGCAAGGAAAGATGTCCTTAGTTAAATTCCAGTTTACTACTATTAGTCCTTTTGTTTGGAATGTTGATTAAAATGGTGTTTTATCTAGCAACTACTCTTAAATGTGATTTTTAAATACAAGGATAGTAACTATTTCTAAATGTAATTAGTAAATTCTAAAGATAACCCCTTCTGGATGATTGGTTTGGAGAATTTTAAGATTTTCAAAACTACTATTCCTACTATTCTTATGTAGTACTATTCTTATGTAGTGAGTTGAATAATGTAAATGAATGAGATGCATTAAATATTGTATGTGCCAAATAAGAACAATTTTAATTCTCTACATTGATTTAGTGTTATATAAAATCATTGGCTAATCTCACGTTTATTTCTAAATCTGCGGCTAAGCTAGGAGGATATTAGCTGCCACTCCAGAGCTCCCACTTCCCTTCCCCTGAAGGCTAACTCTTGCTTTAGTTCTTTAAACAGTAAGACCAAATTGGGGACTTTAGTCTGTCACCCTAAAATGTCCAATTCTACGCCTATCAAAGTATACTCTATTTATTTGCATCCTACCCACATGAACTTCCCCATCCATGAAATTTGAATGTGGTTCCACTTTGTTGAGAATTACACCGCCCTCTCAGGTTTTAATGTAATTACAATAAATTTTTGCACTACTACATGCCTTTATTGTAATGTAATTGAAGTGCAAGTAAAAATCATCACATTTATAATTAAAATTTCTTCAAGGATGCATCCCAAAATCCAAAACATGAATCCTACTCATTGTAAATAAAAAGTAAAAGAAAAATAATAGCATAATTCTCTCATGCCACTTTTTTCTAAGAAGAAATAAGAGTAAGAGTAAGAGAAACACATCACAAAGAACGAAGAAAATACAACAAAAAACTTCATTATATCAAAGTAAATCCACTAGATAAGTATTTACAAAATCATAAGATAATGAAAAACACAATACTTAATTTTTTCCACTTGAAAGAAAGATGAAAATCTCTCCCACAAAGTCTCCCGCTGATCCATGCAATGCTAGAATAGTCCCTTACAAATTCTTGCAAAATCCCCTCACCAATCTTTTAAAAAAAAGTATAAATCTACATTTCCACTTCAAATTTAAGATTACTAAACATTCTCCACATTTTCTCACTCACACACACCCCCCCACACACACACGCATGCATATGAGAGGTCTTAAGCCCTCTTTTTTAAAGAGACACAAATTCCCTCCTTTTTTCCAAGAGGCAAATCTATTAATCCAAAAGACATGTCTCTTCATTCAAGAGCCTTATTGAAGTGTCTAGATTCATTGAATTGTTTCATGGGGTGTTTGAATCACTTGGGAGTCTTCTAGAACATCAAAAATCGCCAAAAATTGATCCATGACAGTCCCGGGCGCCGTCGACATTGTTTTCTCATCATTTTTCTACTCTTCAGAGCCACTGGTGCTGGCTATGGCGCTGTCGGCGCCCACCCTATGCAGCTCCACCATTTTGCTTTGTTTGGCTCTATTTTACCTCCGTACTCTTTTTTCCCTCCGTATCACCCTGTTTCAGTTGCGTTGCGTTCCTAACAAATATACCTACAAAATAATCATAAAAAGAACCTTTCTTTATAGTGTAATTTCATTTAAAAATGTGTGAGAAGTGTAAAGTGATTAAGCATATAAAGTTATATCAAAATGTGTGAGGACAAAATTTTCTTTCTTGCTTTTTTTTGCTATAAATTATACAGTTTTTTCTTCTTTTTCTCCAAAACTCCATTTCTTGTCCTTGGAATAAAAAAATATGCAAAATACCTTCCTTTAAAGTGTAATATCATTAAAAATAATTGAAATTAGGTATTAAAAGCATATGAAAAATTAAACATTTTTAGGCGTATCAAAAACCTCCAAACTTAAATGTTATTTGTCCTCAAGTAACCCTTTTACTACATAAAAATATGACTTAGGATAGAGACCAACTTATAAACTTCTATAATTTAGTTTAGTAAATAAAATAGTAAAATTTAAGAAAAACCTTTAATAACTTAGATTCAAACTCTAATTCTAGGAATACTTACTAATCAATTTTACTATTTCTGAATTTCTATTCAGTTCAAGAAGAATTGCAATTTGTTAAATCAAGGATATTTAGAACATTCTTATGAAAAAGAACTTTATGAAAATTTTAGTAGTAATGCTACTAATACTTCAATACAAGTTTAGAAAATGTAATAAAACATTTTCCTTAAGTAGATTGAAGTAAAGCCAATTTTTGATTAAGCATCTATTCAAGTTTCTCCTCACTCATTTTTCTTTTCTTTCTCTCCCTTTTTTTTTCTTTTTCTTTATCTCTTCTTTTTTTTCCTTTTTCAAGTGATGATTACTATATCTGGATAGCCTTTTAATAATTTTGAACTTCACTATCATCTTCCTAAATTAAAAACTCCTTACCTTTCTTCTCTGTATACATTCATACTAGTTTATGATTTTTCATAAAATTTCATTCTTTTCTTTTTACATGAAACTCTAAAATTCTTAATACTTAGAAAGTACAATTTTCTTTACTTAAAATAGAAAAACATAATCTTATCTTTTCATATCAAATATCTTTAACTGTAGAATTAATCTTCATTATTGAAAACTTTTACCTAAATTTACTATAATAGTTACGAAAATAAATATAGTCATTTAAAGTTAAACTCCAATTCGAGGTCATGTTACATTAATTTTAAAATATAGTTAATTAAGGACAAATAAAACTTAGTTTACTTCTTTTCAAAAGAAAATTTTTTGTCCCTCAAACTTGCATTTTTAAATATTTTACAATTAATTCCATAAAATGTAGCAGGAAGGAAAAGTAATTGAATCTACTAGCTACTACAACATCCTATCAAATTTATATACTTTCATAATCAGGATAGAATGACTACAGGAGAATGTAAATCTAGCCTAAAACATGCATGCAATAATACTAAACTAAAAGGAAGTATACTTAGCTTTAAAATCTATTTTTCTTCCTACCCCCAAACTTTATTTTTAACATGTATAGCATTTAGTGCAAGAAAATATAAGTAGGAAGAAAAATAGTTTAGAAATTCTATCTACTACAAATGACTATCAAAAACATCTACAATTATTTATCAGGATAGAAAACATGCAGTAGAAAGTAAATTTGAACTAGACATGCTAGAATGAAATTAACTAAATAAAAGTCTAATTAGCATAACATGTATCAGCATTGAAATATAAAAATGTTCTTCAAGTCCTATTAATTGTAACATAAACACAAAGAAACCAACAAGATAAATGAAGTCAATTCTTCCTTTAAGTCATCACATCTCACTAACTTACTTCCAATTTCTAACGGAATCACTACACAAATATATTGGGTAAATATAAATGATTTAATATATTCTAATCCCAAAGATAAAATTATCCCTAATATATCGGCTCCTAGGCACCAATCTCAGGCATCATCTAATCCTTTAAATTAAGCACCTCTAATAGTTATAAGGATAGTGTAAATTCTTCCACATATTACTTATCAAATAGGTTAGCTACTCCTACCAAATGAAAATAAGGTCAAAGAAAGGAAGTAATAAAATTGTGATGGAATTGTCACTCATAAATTCATAAAGTCTCTTCTAAAACTCAAGTATGGGTTAGACCCAAGTTGTAGTGGACTCATCAATCCAACTACTACAAGAGAACATACAAGTCTAACCATAATAAGAAGTTAAGAAATCACCTCCCTCATAACACATAAAAACCAAATCAAACCACTAACAATCCAAATATCTACCAATCATCAATGAAACTGATCAATCCACTTCAAATAAAACATAATACAACACTAGCAATCATGACTCTTAAGCATACAAAATCAAACCACACTGATGACTATGGGTTGGCTCCCATAAATCGTTTGGTTTAACACTGTTAGCCCGATAAATGATTCCACCAGGATCAAAATTCTAATTAAGTAATCATTGATCAATTGCACAATCTTTTCCAAACCCAGGGACTAAAATTTTCTTTTAGCACTTCCTTTTTAGATTGATTCATATCCTTATTCCTCATATTTCCTTCTAGATCCAATATTCTTCTAGTAATTTTCTCAATTTTTATGTTAATATCATCCTTAAATTTTATAAGAAATTGATCTTTATAAGCTACTTCATGATCTCCCAAATTTTGGATCATAATCTCTCTAGATAATTCAGATTCTGGATCAAATTCCTCTAGGTTACTCTAGTCTTTCAAGTTATCTTCTAATTCTTTAGGAATTTCTTCCATTGGTCTTTCAATATCCTTATCCTCATCTCTCAACTCAAAGTTCTTTTGAAACATATCTTCGAATTGTTTTCTAAATATCAATTTAATAATTTTAAATAGCTCATCATTGATTTCTTTAGAATTTATCTCAGGGTCACTAGGTAAAATCTCTTGGGGCTAATTGTTAATTGCATTAATAATCTGCTGCAGCATCAAAATCTCATTCCTTTTGTATGTATAACACGGAATATTCCATTCAGTGACTTTGAATAACTCTTTCATAGGAGATCTTTTACTGATTTTTTCATTCAATTCAGGTTTATCTTGTGATTGAGTCGAATATGAAGATATAAAAACTGGTGGTGTAGATGAATTCTCTAAATAGGTAGGCTTTAAAATTGTATGGGCTATATTCATTTTAAGTTCATGAGATTTTTCAACAAATGGAATTAAAAGTTTACTATTTTTGGTATCATCCATCATTTCACACCTCTCCTGAACATACATACAGTCTTCTTTAAACAACATTTTAAACTGATCATGAAAATCCATTTCGATCTCATCTGTTAACTTACTCTCAAAGTAATTTTATAAATGGTTTTTACTTAGATAATCAATTTCATCTATCCAAAAATAATCATCATCTTTTCTCTCTGTTGGATACTTCATAACCTTTAAAACATCAAAAGTAGTTTCATCGTCATTAATATTCATAGTTAACTTTCCCTTTTGCACATCTATCATAGCTTGTCCAATAACAAGGAAAGGTCTTCCCAAAATAAAGGGATAATCTTTATCTTCCTCCATATCTAAAACAATAAAGTCCATAAGAAAGATAAAATTATCTACTTTAATAAGCACGTCTTCTATAACCCCTTTTGGATTAATGATAGATCGATCAACTAACTTAAGGGTTATAGTAGTGGGAGAAATATCGACTAAACCTAACCTTTTAAATATAGATAGATGCATCACATTAATACTGGATCCTAATAAAGGAATTGTTAAGCTAGAAGGATTTTTAAGTTTCTTAGTATTCTTTTTCTGAAATATAGCGATGCACTCCTCACTTAGTGCAACTGTATATTCCTCCATATCTAAAATATTAAAGTCCATAAGAAAGATAAAATTATCTAATTTAATAAGCACATCTTCTATAACCCCTTTTAGATTAATGATAGATCGAGCAGCTAACTGAAGGGTTATAGTAGTGGGAGGAATATCGACTAAACCTAACCTTTTAAATATAGATAGATGCATCACATTAATACTTGATCCTAAATAAAATAAAGCTTTTCCACCTAATCTTTCTCCAAATACACAAGGAATTGTTAAGCTAGAAGGATCTTTAAGTTTCTCAGTATGCTTTTTCTGAAATATAGCGATGCACTCCTCACAAGGAAAGGTCTCTCACAACTCTTTTCTCTTTTCTGACCACATCCTTTATCTCTCTTCCCCTTATTAATTGGACAAATTCTATTTGTTCATCATTTTTCTCTTTAAAGTTGACCTCAGTGTTGCTAGGACGTGTTCCTTGGGGTCTATTGCAAAGAGAATTAACAATTTTTCAAAGTCGATTCTCTATGTTTCTAATCGCAACATTTTGACTTTGCAACTGGTTTTCCATTTGCAATACCACTTCTTTAGTAGACAACTTCTTATCATCAAATTGTTGATCATTGTTAAAGACGGTGAAGAAGAACGTCTATAATTTGGGTTCCCCTGATTATTCCAACTTCCATTAGAATTTGCATGATTATTTTCCCATGGTTAGTTTCCACCCCAAGTAGTGTGATGCCAGTTAAAATTAAAATGGATCTTCCAACCTGAGTTGTAAAAGTTAGAATATGAGTTATTTATGGTATTTAAAGTCTCATATGATAAGTTAGAATCAAACATATGGCCTAATGAACTTTCCTCACTGGAGTAAATTGTCACATATGCTTCATCAAATGATTTTGACATTAATGATCCACCAGCGGCAACGTCAATTATAAACCTAAGGGATTCTACTAACCCATTGTAAAAAGTTTGAATGATTAACCAATCGGGCAGAACATGGTATTGACACTTTCTTAGGAGTTCCTTAAATCTTTCCCAAGCTTCGCATATTGATTCCCATTCATACTAAAAAAATGAGATAATATCATTTCTAAGTTTAGTAGTCTTTGAAGGTGGAAAATACTTAGCTAGGAATTTTTGAGTTAACTCTTCCCAATTTTTAATAGAGCAAGGTGCTAATGAGTATAACCAAATTTTAGACTTATCCCTTAGTGAGAAAGGAAAAAGCCTTAGTCTAACAGCATCATCTGACATGCCGTTATAACGAAATGTAGCACAAAATTCTAGAAAATTGGATAAGTGTAACTAGGGATCCTCCGAAACGATAGGGTTTTGTATACTTGAGTGAATTTCATCAATTGTAGGATTCATATAATCCCTCAAAGATTTATAATGATTTTCTAAGTTATTATTTTGAATGTTTTCCATTTCTAGTTCCATAAGTCCTTTCTATTTTTTTATTTTTTTCTTTTTTCTAACTCAGGATCATAAGGCACAAGTCCTGTAGATCCTTTATTTTGCATACGTAACTAAACAAACAATACATTAACAATTAAATAGATAAAATAAAAGATATATTTAACACAACAAAATATTTTCACAAACATCTTGTTTTTTGCACAAACAATTTTTTTCACAACACTTTTTCATACAACAAAGAAAAAAAAAACTTTGCACACAGAAATAGTTTTTATGACACTACAGTTTTCCAAGACCAAGCTTAATTGCTTCAACTAAAATTCTCCTAAATTTTTTATATGCTTAATTATATATATTCTATATAGTCACAATGAAATAAACGCAAGTATATGTATCACTCAGGTAATATAGGATTTTTTTATTAAGCCCCGAATATCGATCCTACGAGGAAGCGAGGAAAGATGTCCTTAGTCAAATTCCAGTTTACTACTATTAGTTCTTAGTTTGGAATGCAGATTAAAATGGTGTTTTATCTATCAATTACTCCTAAATGTGAATTTTAAATATAAGGTTAGAAACTATTCCTAAATGTAAATATTAAATTCTAAAGATAACTTTTTCTGGATGAATTGGTTTGGAGAATCTTAAGATTTTAAAAACTACTATTCTTGTGTAGTGAATTGGATAATGTAAGGAAATGAGATACATTAAATATTGTATGTGCGAAGTAGGAGCAATTTTTAATTCTCTACCCTGATTCCCACTCGAGAGCTCCCACTTCCCTTCCTTTGAAGGCTAACTCTCGCTTTAGTTCTTTAAACACTAAGAAGAAATTTGGGATTTTAGTCTGTTACCCTAAAATCTCCAATTCTACGCCCATCAAAGTATATTTACCTAATTATTTTCATCCAACCCCCATGAACTTCACCATCCATGTAATTTAAATGTGGTTCAACTTTGTTGAGAATTACACCGCCCTCTCGGGTCTTAATGCAATTACAACAAATTTTAACACTACAACAGGACTTTATTGTAATGTAAATGAAGTGCAAATAAAAACCATCACATTTATAATTAAAACTTCTTCAAGCATGCATCCTAAAATCCAAAACATGAATCCAATTCATTGTAAAAGAAAATTAAAAGAAAAATTATGGCATTATTCTCTCATGTCACTATTTTCTAAGAAGAAAGATTTCCTAACAAGAAGAAAGAGTAAGAAAGTCTACTCACAAAACACAACAAAAAACTTCATTACATCAAAACAAATCTACTAGATAAGTGTTTACAAAATCATAAGATAATTAAAAACACAATATTTAGCATTTTCCTTTTCAAAGAAAGATGAAGATCTCTCCCACAAAGTCTCCTGCTAATCCATGCAATGCTAGAACATTCCCTTACAAATTCTCTCCAAATCCCCTAAAAAATCTCTTCATAAAAGGTAGAAACCTACATTTCTACTTCTATTCTAAGATCGCCAAACATTCTTCACATTTTCTCACTCACACACACCCTCAGACACACACACACATGCATATGATAAGTGTCAAGCCCTCTTTTTTAAAGAGGCTCAAATTCCCTCCTTTTTCTAAGAGATAAATCTACTCATCCAAAAACATGTCTCTTCATTCAAGAGCCTTATCCAAGTTTCTAGATTCATTGAATTGGTTCATGGGGTGTCTGAATCACTTAGGAGCCTTCTAGAACATAGAAAACCTCAAAAAATCAATCCATGACCGTCCCAGGCACCCTCGTCATCATTTTCTCATTGTTTTTATTCTCTTCAGTGCTTTCGGTGCTGGCTCTAGCGCTGCTGACACCCACCCTACATAGTTCCATCATTTTGCTTCGTTTGGCTGCGTTATACCTCTGTTTTGTCCCGTTTAAGTTGCGTTGCGTTCCTAACAGATATTTCTACAATATAAGCATAAAAATAACATTTCTTTAAAGTGTAATTTTATTCAAAAATGTGTGAGAATTGTAAAAGAGATTAAGCATAGAAAGTTATATCAAAATTTGTGAGGACAAAATTTTCTTTCTTGCTTGTTTTTTATCCAAATTGCACCGTTTTTGCTTCTTTTTTTTCCAAAACTCCATTTCCTACCCTTAAAATCAAAATTATGAAAAATACTTTCCTTTAAAGTGTAATATCATTAAAAATAATTAAAATTAGGCATTAAAAACATATAAAAAATTGAACATTTTTTAGACGTATCAGTCATCCATGGGATTGGGTGCAAATAAATATGGAAATACACTTTGTTGGATGCAGAAATGGAGATTTAAATGTGACAGATTAAAATCTCCAATATGGTCTAGTTGATTGGAAACTGAAGCGAGATTGTTAGCCCTCAGGTGATCGAGTAGGGGGGCCAGCCGATATCCTCCCAGCCTAACCATGGAATTAGGGACAAAACTCTAGATTAGTCAATGTTCTTTATAACACATAGAGGAGGGTAAAGAATAGGATTGCTCATATTTAACACAAAATAGTTTTTATATATATTTTCAAATGATTTCAATTTCTTCACAATTCATTTACTCATTGTAAAGGGGAATGATGCCTACTTAAATTTTAACTTTGCGTTAAAACAAAAACTTTGTTTAGTTTTCGTAATTTTAATTTTAAAAGTTAGTTCTTAGTTAGTTAAATTTGATTTTTAACTGCATTTTACATAGCATTTACCTTAGTAATTAATATTCAACTTCGCACTTTATTTTTATTTTTGTATTTCTAAATTATAAAAAAAATAAAAAACTTACATCAACGACTTTCCAACTTTTATGTAGGATCGATATCTAGGAGTCCATTAGAGCCTTTTATTACTTGAGTGATACATATACTTGCGTTGATTTTAACGGGGATTTGGCAGTTTAAAAAGAGTTTTAAAAGATAAACTATTTCCATAAAAGATATTTTTTTTGGATTATAATACATATTTTTATATACTTATTGCGTGTTATTTTGTAATATTAAATAATATTTGCAAAATTTACACACTAAATCTACACCCGCATCAAGTCACATAGTGTGTGAGTGTGTGGGAAGTTTTCTTTGTGAATCTTTGTTATTTCTAGAGTTTGTGAGCCTTGTATGTGTTGTTGGAGTCAGAGAAGTCAGAAAACTTCAAAGGAGTGCTTGGGGGAATATTTAAGATAAGTATTTGTATCTTCAAAATTTTGTACTTTTAATTTGGGTTTTACCATCATGTTTTGTTTTGTTACCCCGATGCATTTTGAGTAGTTTTCTCTCTTTATTCTTGTACTATGAAGTACTCAAGTAAATGATTTTGATTTTTCTTAAAATTCCTTTTTCCTCCTTTTTCTTAAAAATTATGATGATATTTTTACCGGATCTCCATCTACTTTACAAATTGAGCACTTGTCACTTGTATTGTTAAAATTTGTTAAGGAAACTTATAGACCCAAGAGGGCTAAGATTTCTTAACTTGTAAGTATCTCATTTCATATTGGAAATAACAGTGGCGATCGTCGAAAGGGGGGTGCTAGATATGGAGATATGATTTGGTGGTCGTAGAATTCATGTTTTTAGAGTGATAAGCTAGATTATTTTATCAATTTGGTCAAGAGATTGGAACTAAGGGTCACTGGTAGATCCTATAGAAAGGACACAGTAGGTGTAAACTAGGAGTGAGAGACTAGAACCTATCGAACACTACTATACATGTCAACGCCAAATTTACATTATTCAATGTTTTTTACACAATCGAAATATGTAAAGAATAGGTATGCTTATATTTGTCACAATATCACATTTAAGCTTCTAAAAAAATTTTGAAATCCTATACTTATTATGAATTATTGGAAAAGAGAAAGTCTCTTTATATATATTTTCTAAAAACATTTCGTTTAGCTTTTATTTGAACATTGTAGAATTTAGTAAACATAGTTTTCATCTTTAGATAGCTGCTGTAATCTTTAGTAAAGTTTTCCTAAAGTCAAAATTCATGTATTTCATTATATTGTTCACCTATTTTTGGCTTCCTCGTGGGATCGATATTGGGGTCTTTAAAGAAAACTCTATATTACTTGAAACGATACGTATACTTGCGTAGTACCTCTAGTGAAAAAATTATTGCTTTAATCATATTAAATGTGTTCTCACTTGCCACTAAATATAATATGGGTTAAGTTTTTGGCATTGCGGGTTGGGTCAAATTGATAGCACTGTTGCTGGGGAGTCAACGAAAAAATTAAAATTTAAAAAGGAAATATCTTTTTTGGAATTTTCATTGAAACTTTATTTTGAATTGTAGGATTACTAAAAATATATCTTTTTAACTTATTTTCAAATTTTTGAAAATTACAAAAAAATACAAATATTGAAAATTATTAAAATAAAAAATTTTAAATTATTATTTTTTAAATTAAAAGAAATAATTTTAGTTTATTTTGGTTGCTTTAGTATTTTATTTTCTGAATTTTATATTTTGTATGAGAAGTTCGGGATATGAAGGTTTAGAACTCTATGATTTTGAATTAGAACAAACTATAAGAAAAATTCTAGATCAGAGATAATTTCACAATTTTCAAGAAATGACCAATACATCACAAAATAACATTAAAAGTTTAACTACTTAAAATGAACATCAAATTCTAGAAAAACCTTTGAAGGATTATACAAACCCTATGATAAATGAAATTCACTTAGGTATTAAAATTTCTTGTGTAGTGGCTAACTCATTTGAACTTAAATATGTGATAATACAAATGATGCAAAATAACTTGTTTTGGGGAACACCAACTGCCGATCCAAATTTATATTTTGCAGGTTTTATAGAACTTTATGCTACATTAAAATATGATGGTGTATCTAGTGTTGTAATTAGACTTAAACTTTTTCATTTGTTCTTAAGGGATAAAACTAAGATGTGATTAAACTCATTAAAATTGAGATTTATTAAAACTTGGGAAGATATGACACAAAAATTTATGGCTAAATTCTTTCCTCCTTCAAGAACTACAAAGTTTAGAAATGATATTACGTCTTTTATTCAGTATGAAGGGGAGTCAATTAATGATGCTTGGGAACAATTTAAAGAACTCCTTAGAAAGTGTTCACATCATGCTTTACCTGACTTGTTAATTATTAAAACAATTTACAATGGTTTAATAGGATCCCTTAGATCTATAATTGATGTTGTTGTTGGATGATCTTTAATGTCAAAATCTTTTGATGAAGCTCATGCCTTAATTGAAGAAAGGACCACTAATAATTTTTAGTGGCCCTCAGAAAGGGTAAGCTGAAAAAGTGTTGCTAGTATTAATGATAATGATGCTTTTATCATCTTAGTATCTCAAGTTACTGCGATATCTAAGAAGTTAAATAATTATGTTAAGAATTTTTCCCAAATACCTCAAGCAAGTGAAGAAAATTTATTTGCATAAAAGAATGATTCTCAAACATTGGATACTTTACATGCGATTGTTAAAAACCCAATAACCCATATTCTAACTTTTATAACACAGGCTAGAAAAACCACCTCAATTTTAATTGGAATAATTCTAGTGGGGCAAATCAAACAATCAAGCGAACCTAACAGGAAATTGGAACAATCATGGTAGTTTTAACTATCAACCTTCTTATCCTCTTTCTTTAATAACAAATAATTTAAGGAAAAGATGTTTTATATAGAAGAAGTAGTTTTACAAATAGGTAATCAATTGCAAAGTTAAAGTGTTGCAATATGAGATATTGAGAATCAACTGAGATAAATTGCTAACAGATTTAGCAATAGACCCTAGGGAACTCTTTTTAGTATTATTGAATTAAATCTAAAAGACAAAGGAATGGAACAAGTACAAGTTAAAGCTGTTCTAATTAGGAGTGGAAAGGAACTAAAGATTAGAGTTCAAAAAGAAATTGAAGTTGAGAGAGAGATTGAAGAACCTAAAGAAACTATTTCAAAGGACCCAGAACAATCTATCTCTCCTACTAAAATGGATTTAGAAAGACCACCACCTCCTTTTCCTTAGAGACTGAGATAACAAAAGCTTGACCAATAATTTTCAAAATTTTTTGAGATAATTAAGAAGCTTACAATTAGGGCTGTCAATTTGGCTTGTAGTTCGTGAACAGCTCGTGTTCGACACCTTAAGCAGCTCGTTCTCAGCTCGTTCTTCAAGCCTAACGAGCCAAACACGAACAAATTTTTAAGCTCAAAATGTAAATGCGCCGAACACGAACTACAATTTGTTCGCTCGTGTTCAACTCGAAATTGCTCAAAAAAAAATTATATAACTTTTTATATAACAATATATTACATATATTATTTATATAATATTATATTATATATATTTATGTCTAAGTTTAAATCATAACACCTCATGTGACAATGTGGTTAGTGTCTTCTTTTGTATAGATTTGATCCAGTTTGAATCCCAACTTTACATCTATATTTTTCAATTTTAGTTTAACGAGCCAATTCGAGCCGAGCACAAGCCGAACACGAACATGAATATTTAAATCGAGCCGAACACGAACACACTGTTCACGAGCTGATTTCAACCACGAGCCGATTTTGAACACGAGCTATTTCGAACGAGCCGAACACGAGCCAAGCCTGAGCTCGCTCAAGCTCAGCTCGTTTACAGCCCTACTTACAATCAATAGTATGCTTGCAGAAGCTTTGGAAGAAGTGCCGAGTTATGTCAATTTTATGAAAGATATATTAACAAAAAGCGGATGTTTGAAGCTTATGAGACTGTTGCACTTAGTGAAGAATGTAGTGCAATAATTTCAAAGAAGCTTCCTCAAAAGCTTAAAGTCCTTGGTAGCTTCATTATACCCTGTACAATTGGAGAAAACTTTTATGGAGAAACCTTGTGTGATTTAGGAGGTAGCATTAATCTCATGCCTTTATCCATTTTTTAATGTTTAGACTTAGGAGAGATTTCTCCCACTACTATAACCTTTCAGTTAGCTGATCAATCTATTACTTATCCTAAAGAGTTTATAGAAGATGTACCTCATTAAGGTGGATAAATTTATCTCTCCTATGGATTTCATTGTGCTAGACATGGAAGAAGATAAAGAAATTTCTATTATTTTTGGGAGACATTTTCTTACTGTTGGACGTGCTATGATTGATGTGTAGAAAGGACAGTTGACCATGAGAGTTAATGACTAATAAGTAATTTTTAAAGTTCTAAAGTTAATATGGTACCCTATTAAAGAAAAGTTTTATAGGATGAATATTATTATATGATTTCTCAACATTATGAAAAAAATGTTAAGTCATTTATAAGGAAAAAGATGAAGTGATATTAAATCCAAAATGATTAGATAGTGAAACTAAAAGTTATATTGAAGAAAAATCATTTGAAATAAATGCTGAGGAAACTACTTTATGTTCAGGAAAACTTTGTGATTTTGAATAATACTGAAATAAGTAATTCTCTAATCCCTTCAATTGAAAACCTCCTGAACTTGAGATTAAACTACTTCCTATGCATTTAAAGTACACATTCCTAGGAAATTCATCAACTTCACCTGTGATAATATCCTCAGAATTAACTAAAGATCAGGAAGAAAAAAATATTGGAGACATTAAGAAATTATAAAAAAACTTTTGGTAGAGAATTAGTCGACATTAAGGAAATCAGTCCTTCAATCTGTATGCGCAAAATTTTAATGGAGGATGACTATAAACCTATGGCTGATCCTTACAGGAGATTAAATCCAATAATGAAAGTAGTGGTAAAGAAAGAAATTTTGAAGTGGTTAGATTTTGAAATTATTTTTTCTACATCTGATAGTGTGCATGGGTTTGTCCTATTCATTGTATTTCTAAGAAAGGAGAAGTGACTGTAGTCATGAATGAATAGAATGAATTTGCTCCAACAAAATAAGTTACTAGAAGGAGAATCTATTTTAACTATATAAAAATAAATACCACCACTAGGAAGGATCACTTTCCTTTACCTTTCTTAGATCAAATGCTTGACAGGCTAGCTGGACATCAATATTTTTGCTTTTTGGATGGATATTCTTGTTGCCACAAAATGCATATTGCACAATAGGATCAAGAAAATACCATATTTACAAGTTCTTATGGGAATTTTGCTTTTAGAGGAATATCGTTTGGTTCATGTAATGCACTTGCAACATTCCAAAGGTGTTAATGTCTATTTTCTTTGACCTAGTTAAGAAAGGAATTAAAGTTTATATGAATGTTTTCTTAGTTTTTGGAAACTCTTTCAATTCGTGTTTAGATCATGTAGCAATGGTTTTAAAATGTTGTGAAGAAAAAAGTTTAGCTCTTAATTGGAAAAAATGTCAATTTATGGTCACAGAAAGGATTGTATTGGGACATGTTGGTCACCAAATTGGAAGTTTTCGGTTGCTGGAATGGATATCCTGACACCCAGTTTAATTTAGTATATGTATATATAATTTTGAAAAGTAACAAGCTAAGTTTTGATGATACAAGACTGAACTGATCTCACATCCTTAGTAGTTTAAATATACGAGCCTAACACCGCAAGCAATGTATCTATCTTGCAGCGTAGAGACACTACTTACTGGTGAGACTCGTTAATTAAATTAAGGAAATTATGACATCCATTTAAGTCAGCGAAAAACCATTTTTTATGTTGACCGACAAGTTCCCATATTTAATACAAAAAATTAAATATGATTTATATTACGTTGGGTTCTTAAAAGTTTCTTATAAGGGCAAGCCCTTATAGTTATCTACATCTTAGATAACTAAAGTCACATAAGAAAACTCTCGATAAAAAATTAGGGGATATTTTCATTAAGAGTTTAAGGGAATAGGACATTTCAAAAGATCGGACAAAGAGGTGTGAAATGGGAATGACTCGAATTTAGAACATTTTATTTTGAATCTAAAGGAAGAAGAACTAATGGATTTCATGGATATTGAGGAAAACATCGGTGACTTCCCAAGCTATCCTATAGTTTGGCTTTAGTTTCACAGAAAAGAATAATTTAAATGTTACATCCTGCCAATTTTTTTTTAATTAAGGCTTATATTTATGCAAGACGATCGCATAAACAGCCTAAAAGGTGTGAGGGTTTGGGTCATGACAAAATACAACCTCAGAATCCTATGGTTTCTTATTTAATTCAAAGAAATGACATGTTGTTACTGATTCTCATGCTATTGCAGATCCTCATGCTGTTGCACATCCTCGTGCAATTGTAAAAGGTTGCCCAAAAAGTTAGCTCCAGGCTCCTCGGTGAAGTAGCAGTCTAAAAGTTTATGGTTTAAAGGATTAAATGACAAGTTTAAAATTCAATCAAGGGGGATTAAAGTTGATTAGAGCAACACCATTTAAGATCTCATTATTCCCTCATTATGGTATCACTATTTTCTTTTGAATTCACTTAGCGTAAACAAGTTCTGAAACCCATTTAAACCGTGGAGATCTCTCTAGCAACCGTGGGTTACCTCCTACGAGGGACTCCCGTAAATTCAAAAGGACATTTTAAGTTCAATGATATTTCAAAGGGTTTATGATTATCTTTGAAGCAAATTGTTTTAGATTTTTGAAAAAGGTGATTAATTTTTTAAAAAGGTTTTGATTTTTGATAGTAAAGTAAAGTGCACAACCAAGTAGTTATAATATTTTGACAGCAAAAATAAATTGTAGAAAGTAAAATGATGAAAATTAAATAACACTATAAGAGCATACATGTCATCTTCTCAACATTCCCGCTAAAAGATTAGCTTTTGCAATATGTATATAATTTTGTAGAATTTAAATAAAATTGCAAGAGTAGATGAAGGTGTATTGATACACCTAAAATATATAGTATTTTTAAATATATTTATATACCTATTTTTGAGATATTACGCCTTAATGGAAGTTATTTTTGTATTTTTCTATTTTTTTTGTATTTTCTAGCTGATACAAGTAAAAATGGAAAAAATGCTTAAAAGAGTGAAAAAGGAACAAATTTGGAGAAAGAATGTGAAAAATAGTGCAAAAGAGTTTTGGCGCATAAGCGCTAGATCCGGTGCTTAAGCGTCGGTTAAACAGAGAAGGCCGCACCTAAGCACGAGACCCCGCGCTTAAGCACCAGTGGCAGTTACTAGATGAGTAAAATCAGTTTTCACAAATTTTGAAGAGATTTGGAGGCACCCATTGGCTTAATAAGTGACTGTAACCAGCATGGACAAAAATTATCATGAAAAGATGCATCTCTTGGGAAAACGGATCGAATCAAGACATATTTTGAAGAGATCCCAAGGAACCTCTTGGAAAACTATAAAAGAAAAAAGAGAGGACTTAGAAAAGAGTCCTGAAAAGGTCCGAAAAGGTGTGAGTCCTGAAAATATTGGCAAGTTTTAAACGTTCTTAACGGAGGAGTTAGTTCAGAGAGATTTTCAGGAACCACT
>NW_018243447.1:0-1449 GCF_001263595.1 Phalaenopsis equestris | reverse complement strand
AACTTTAAAAAATAATATGGAGGAAGAGGAGGCTACTGCTTTTCTCCAAAAAAAATAGAAAATAACCTAGATGGGTTCTCTTTAGTTCCAATATGATTCTAATTTTCTTTAAAAAAAAGAATCATCATTAGACCTAGCATATATAAGTAAATTCATAGGTACAATAAGAGTAGAATGTTAATAATTTTTTAACAATGGAGTTGGAAGAATTTTTGTGAGTTTACACACATTCCAAGAGCCATTCATGATAAATTTAGCAAATTTATTGGAAGCAATAGTATGAGTGTTTAGGAGAATTTCAAAAACAATAGAGCTAATCAAATTATCTTCACAAAAAAAAAAAAGAATAAATAAATAAAATTCACTACTACCAACCCCACAACCTCCCTCCTCCCTCTCAAAAAAAAAAAGCTTCTAATCATTCCATTTAATATTCCAAAGCTATTTTGAGAATAAGAAATGGCCCCACACAAAAATTGCAATGGATAGGATGATGACCACAACGATATTTTAAGCACATAAATGTGGCTATAAGCTCTCAACTTTTTCAAAATATAGGGATTAGTTGAACCAATTCTAACATGAAACTTAACAATCTTCCATGATGCTCTAATTTATTTGGCTTCTCATTTAGATAAGACAATTGTTTTTTATTTCCATACCCTTAAATTGCTTAATAATTCCTTCATTCGTTGCATTTGTGCAACTCATTAAATTAAAGCCCTAATAAACAAAATTTATTTATTTTTATATTTTATATGTTTAGATTTGTAAATTCACATACGATTTGTAAAAAAAGAAAAAAAAAAGGATTTTAGAAGCTTGTTAAAATTAATGAAGGTCTTCAAATTCAATCCTAAGAAAGATAACACAATGTCATATGTTTATGTAGTAGCCCTAATGCTTTATTATGTCACATAAATTTTAATTTATGTTTCAAAATTAACTTAATTTCTATAACATAGTATTGTTTACTTCTATATGATGTCTTTTTTCTTTTACCAAATATGTTTTAATTCAATATTTCATTAAATCGTACAAAAATCTTCTGTATTCTTTTGAATGAATATTAATATTTTATTTTTATAAACTAATTTGTTTTTTGTTGGTTTTTTATCTTTCTTTGATTTTACGGTCACATATCTCTTACATATAAAGAACAAAATATAGTTATTCATACGAAGTAGCTTAGAGAATAATGTAAGATTATCTTATTTGGTTGTAGTTTTTTTTTTTTGGAGGAGAATTTAGTGACTTTATAAAATATCATTAATATATATTATAATAATGTAAAACTCCAACAATAGTTCATAAATGCCCAAGCAAGGGCCCAATTAAGCCCAATTAAAAAGAAACGTATAAACAATGAATTCATTTGGTTATATATTATATTTAGGTTTTATAAATTTGTCTGTTTAAATTTTTAAAAACCTATGGGCTAGCTAACCT
>NW_018243446.1:0-2853 GCF_001263595.1 Phalaenopsis equestris | reverse complement strand
AGAGTTTGAAAGATGATGTTGTAAAAATAAATAGAAGTGGAGATAGAATTATAGCCCTAAAAATTGTTGTTGATATAAAGATTTTTAATGTTATAAGTGCTAATGTGCCTCAAATAGGTTTAGATATAGGTTAAGAAAATTCTGAAATGATCTAGAAGAATTAGTACAAATGATACCTCGTGAAGAGAGAATTTGTGTTTGAGGGGATTTTAATGGACAACTTGGTAGAGTGGTGGAAGATTTTAGAAATACTCATGATAGCTATGGTTTTGGAGTGATTAATGAGGAAGGTAGACCATTTTAGATTTTATTTTAGTGTATGATTTTGTGATTGTTAATGCTTTAATTAAGAAAAAAATACGAGCATATTATTACTTATAAAAATAGATTTAATAAAACACAAATTGATTATTTTGTTTTGAGAAAAAGAGATTGTCGAGCGTAAAAAGTGTAAAGTCATTCCAAGTGAAAATTTAAGTACTCAACATAGATTATTAGTTCTGAAGCTTAAGATGAAGAGTTGTAAGATAAAAAATACAAAAAAATTGTCTTAGAATTAAATGAGGGAATTTAATAGATATAAGTAAAATTATTTTTATGAGCAAATTTTAAGATTTTAAGATTTGTAATGTTCATGAAGCAGCAAATTCTATGTGAGATAAAGTAACAAGCACTAACAAACAAGTGACAAAAGATGTACTTGGAGAATCAAAAAGAAAAGTTCTAATGAATAAAAAATAGTTGTGGGTGAAATACTAATGTGCAAGAAAATATAAAATATAAGAAGTTGTATTATAAAAATTGATTGAAATGTAAAAGCTTTAAAAAATAATAAAATTATAAGGTAGCCCATAAAAATTGATTGAAATGTAAAAGCTTTAAAAAATGATAAAATTATAAGGTAGCCCATAGAGAATCTAAGAGAACAATTTGTGATGCTAAAAATTCTACTTTTAGTGACCTTTATAATAATAGATTGGATACTAAAAATGGTGAATAATATATGTATAAACTAGTCAAACTAAGAGAAAAGAAAAGTAAGGTGGAAAATCAGTATTAAAGATAAAAATTAAAATATGATTTTCTTAGATGAAGATATTCAAGATATCTGAGGGAGCTATTTTAATAAATTTTTCAATGTAGTTTCTAAACATATGATCGACCATAGTGATCTTAATAACATTAATAATAATGTATTTTATTTTTACCATCACATTAGTAAAAAAAGAAGTTTAAGGAAGCTTTAAGGAAAATCAAAGGTGAAAATCAGTAGGACCTGATGATATCCCAAATGCAGTGTAAAAATTCTTAGGAAATTTGGCAATTTCTTGGCTTACTAAACTCTTTAATATTATTTTAAAAACTAAAAAGATGTCTGAGGAGTAGAAGATGATTTTTTTTGTTCCTATTTTGAAGAAAAAAAAAGATGCACATGAGTGTGCAATTTATAAAAGAATTAAGTTGATGTGTCATACTTTAAAATTATGGAAGAGGATAATTGAACTTACGTTAAGACATGATACAAAGATTTCTCATAATCAGTTAGGATTTATGCCGAGCAGACCTACTAGGGATGTTGTACAATTATTTAGAGCTTTGATGGAGAAGTACATATAGAATAAAGAAGATCAACATATTATTTTTATTGATTTAGAAAAAGCTTATGATAAAGTTCCACGAAAAAGTTTTTTATAGATTTCTAGAGAAGAAATGTGTTGATATGATTTATAATTAAGTCATTAAAGATATGTATACTAGAGTTGTTACTTTTGTTTGAACATAATGAGGATTGACAAAGTATTTTCTTATTTCAATTGGATTATATGAGGGATCAACTTTAAGCCCAATCCTTTTTCCTTTAGTTATGGATGCTCTTACTGGACATTTATAGAAGGATGCAACTTAATGTATTTTTTTCATTGATGATATGCTTCTTTTGGATAAAACTAGAGAGAGTTCAGAAAAAAAATTGAACTATGGAGGTCTACATTAGAGTCTAGAGGTCTTCATTTGAGTAGATATAAAACTGAATGCATGGAATGAAATTTTAGTAATAGTAGATATAGTAGAAGAGATAAGTATGAGTGATCAAATTATTAAAAGGTGTGATCGTTTTAGATATCTTGGGTATATAGTTCAAAGTTGTGGTAATATAGATGGGGATGTTATTGGTAGAATTCAAGCTGGTTGGTTGGCGTGGAGGAATGCATCAGGTCTATTGTGTGATAGAAAAATACCGCTCAAGATAAAAGAAAACTTTGATAAGATGGTGATGAGACCCGCAATGCTCTATGACACAAAATGCAGTGTTTAAAAGAGAAGTATAAAACAAAGTTAAGTGTTGTTGATTAAGTGTTGTTGAGATTTGTTGTTGAGATTAGAATGCTTAGGTGGATAAGTGGCTTGACACTTAGAGACAAAATGTAAAATGAATAAATCTGTGATAGGGTTGGTGTAGCTTTAGTGGTAGACAAGATTAGAGAGAGTTTTCTTAGATGGTCTAATCACATTAAATGTCGACCATCTAATGATCTTGTTAGGAGAGTAGTGATTTTAACATTGTTTTAGATTCGATTTATGTTAAGAAAGGCAGAGATAGACCTAAAAAGACTTGGACAAATTGTATAAAAAATTATTTTAATTTATTAGACTTAGATGAAAATATGACACTCAATAGGATGCAATGGAGAAAACAAATTCATGTAGCCGACCCCACCTAGTGGGTAAAGGCTTATTGTTTTTTGCTGTTGAATATAATTTTTAAAAATTTTTAAAAAAACTTGTTTTTAAAAATATATCAATTTATTTCTAGAATTTAAAAATATATTTTATCCCAAAGAAATTTATTTTTTT
>NW_018243445.1:0-665 GCF_001263595.1 Phalaenopsis equestris | reverse complement strand
GTTTAGCTCACCCTGCCCCGATCTTCACACTATGTGAAGAGGCAGGAATTGATTTTAGAGCAGACGAGGAGAGGATTGAACCTTTAAAACCTATTGGGCCTGCCAATATAAAGACTTATGAATCTCATGTTGGATGGAGATCTGGAAGTAGGACCAAAGATATTCCTTCTGCTTCAAGTACTTCTAGTACCCCTACTATCCAGGAACTTATGGAACAAATGATCATCTAACAGAGAGATATCTTGAGAATGGATAGTAGAGTGGAAAATATGAAGGCCATAAATGCTCACAAAGACCAAAATTCAAATATGATGCTGCTTATGATGATGCAATGGTCAGATACATGATGGGCGATCACTCAATTCAGTTTCCTACTCACCCTATTTTTACTCCATATCAGCAGAAAAATTTGAATGTGGAAGAAGAAGAAAAAGAAGATGATGATTGGTGATGTGTTGGTTAGATTTTTTTTAGTTTATGTTTAGTTGTACTTTATTGTTGAGACTGTTTGTTTGTAGACTGTGATACTTTATTTTAATTGTATGTTGTGTTGTGAACGATAGATCTGTAAAAGTGCTGGAAGTTGTTAGTTTTTAGTATGTTGTTGGATGTATTTGTAGTTAACTCTTACTCAGCAAATTTTTATATATATTATGTGTTATTTA
>NW_018243444.1:0-345 GCF_001263595.1 Phalaenopsis equestris | reverse complement strand
CTCTCTTTTGCACATCAATCATTGTTCTTCTAGTTATTAAAAATTCATTGTCAAGTATTAAGGGGATCTCCTTATCATTCTTCACGTCTATCAGAATGAAATCAATAGAAAATAAAAACTTATCAACCTTCACTAATATATCCTCCATCATCCTACATTAAAATGTTTTTTGCATGATAGCACTACATGTGTCAATCAATGAAATAGTTTCAAATTCTCCAAGTTTTCTCTTATTTTCAAGGAACTCTTTCACAAACTTCATGCAAAAGTGGTATCCATTCATGGGTTCTAGCACATGCAATGTTGATTGTGCGCCTCTTAAAACCCTCTAGAAAGATGAAAAAT
>NW_018243443.1:0-345 GCF_001263595.1 Phalaenopsis equestris | reverse complement strand
CTCTCTTTTGCACATCAATCATTGTTCTTCTAGTTGTTAAAAATTGATTATCAAGTATTAAGGGGATCTCCTTATCATTCTTCATGTCTATCAGAATGAAATCAATAGAAAATAAAAAATTATCAACCTTCACTAACATATCCTCCATCATCCTACATTAAAATTTTTTTTGCATGATAGCACTAAATGTGTCAATCAATGAAATAGTTTCAAATTCTCCAAGTTTTCTCTTATTTTCGAGGAACTCTTTCACAAAATTCATGCAAAAGTCGTATCCATTCATGGGTTCTAGCACATGAAATGTTGATTTTGCGCCTCTTAAAACCCTCTAGAAAGATGAAAAAT
>NW_018243442.1:0-363 GCF_001263595.1 Phalaenopsis equestris | reverse complement strand
TATTTCATGAGCCAAGTCATTAAAAATGCACTTAAATTTCACAAACCTTAAAACACAAAGAAAATTAATTTGGAAAATATAAACATCTAAATGACTTGATTTTAATGCTCCACTGTAATTGAAGTTCAGAGAACTTTCCATAAAAAATTCAAAGTATTTGAAGCTCATTTGATAACTCAAATTGATTTTTTATGTTAAGTGTCATTTTTGACACTAAAATAATTTTTAATAATCAAAATATAACTCAAAAAATAATAAGAATTAGTTTGTAGAGTTCTCTGTGATCAGAGGAATTTTATGAAAAATAAAGGGTAGTTAAAGTAAAAACTTCATTTTTGGCTTATGTTTAATATTTAAATAATT
>NW_018243441.1:0-284 GCF_001263595.1 Phalaenopsis equestris | reverse complement strand
AACTTCAATTCTGGCTTTTACAGTAGAAAAATAGGATTTCAAAAAATATTTTTTTTGCTCTGTTAGGATTTAGTCATTGCAGTCTCACGATTATCGATTACTTTGTTGTTTTAATGGAGATAGATTTCTCTCTTAATTAAGAATAGGGAGTATGTATTACGAAAATAATGTCAACGCATATGAAACGGAGTTGAGTTTTCTTGCTTAACCAAATCCATTTTTTTTTATTATTATTTTGTGGTTAAGGCTTAGTTATCTAGAATTATTTTGACGAAATGTTCAAT
>NW_018243440.1:0-276 GCF_001263595.1 Phalaenopsis equestris | reverse complement strand
GTTTTGGATGGCGAGACAATTGAATGGTTAAATGAATTTCAAATCTGATATATTTTTAGTCAAAATGAGTCCAACCCAATTCATCTATTCTAAGAACACTTCATTATGACATCATTATGACACTCAAATGTTATTAAAATATCAAATGATCAAATAGATTGCTCTGGATTATCCGATGGAGCGGTCTGGATTCATGGAGTATTTACAGAGAATGACACTGACAAAATTTATAAATAAACCTACTCTCTTCATGAAAATGGAACTGGACCTGGAGGA
>NW_018243439.1:0-2513 GCF_001263595.1 Phalaenopsis equestris | reverse complement strand
TTGCATGTAATCGATTCAATTGAATCCTCCGAAGCTGTTGTGGCGTGCAATCGATTCAATTGAAGACAGATGGCAAGGTGGAGAGGTAGCGGCGAGTTACTTCGAAGAGCAGCTGCGCCGCTGTGGCGGCGAAATGCGGTCGGCGGTTACCATACAATTGAAGCAGTACCAAGGGAGTACACCGGTTGCCGAATCGCGGTTAAGGAGCGAGCTGCCGGCCGGATCCCGGCAGTGGTTCTAGCCCCGAGCGAAGGTGGCACACCGGTTTCCAGGAAGCAGCTACTCACCTTTGATAAACATCAGATTGATTCCCTCCTGCACGACTCGCCATTCTTCACCTCGACCATTTTCGATCTTCAAATCCGAGCCGGTGTCCGGTCCGCCGTGGTGCTTCAGTCCGGCACCGTTCTCCCGATCAAGGCAAGACTAGTGATTTAGTTTTAAGTTTATTTTTTTGTTTTATTTGATTGAAGTTAGGGTTGGTTTATGGCAGGTTCATAAGAATGAGGAGACAGGGCAGATTCTTAATCTGGTAATGGTGTGGGCGGACGGGGCCTCGGCACTGAAAGTGGATGTCCCAGTTGTCTTCAGTGGAGAGGATATTTGTCCTGGTCTTAAGAAAGGTAGGGTTTCCGTATCACTTTTTTTAGTTAATTATGTGGCCATGCTTTTTCTTTAGAATTAGTGCGTAGAGTGCTGCATTTTACTCGTTTGTTCCGCAGATTTTAGTTGGTTAGCAAGATTTGTTTAGGTGTTTCTACGAGCATGGGTGGCACAGTTGAATGAAGTGTCAAGGTGTTCTGTTTTCGTAGATAAAAAGTGTAATAGTTTTAAATTCATCACAGCCCATCATCTTAGAATGTGTAGATATTTGGTTGGTCTCATGCACCACGCTTTACTGAGTGTAACGAGGGAGATGCGGATAGAGATAAGAGAGAGACTGGTGTATACATTCATTCAAACTCTCTGTATCACTCTCCATCCCTCTAATTTCTCTCCATTCCCCATCTGATAATCTATTTGTAAGACCTACTTAGTGCTTTTTTTCCTTCTTAAGTCACTAGATCAGTTCATTGGGCAATCGTTTTTTTTCCATGCCATATGTGGTAACCACAAATACGGTCCAAGGGAAGAATGCTAGCACTTATGCACCCAAAATAAAATAAAAATAAACCCCTTAAGTAGGTAAATGTAGAGCATCCTCTCTTATTAGAAGAATATTTGAATATGAGCAACATTGAACTTAGCATGCCTCCCACCTCGAATTAATCAACCAAAATAAATGGATTTATGTATCCCTACAAAAAGAGCTTATGATTTAACGAAACCTTTTAGTAATTGATTTATTATTATTTTTTCCTTTTATATATGCAATAATTGGAATTCTTACTATTGCCTTTAGACGTTCATGCTCTCTAACTTGTAGATACAAAATTTCTTTCTTTTATTTTTATTTTTTTGCCTCACATGACAAATCATGTACAAAGACTAATAATCTGCTCGAGGAACATAAAAGGCTATTAAGGCCTTTGAAAAGGTCTAATCCATGTTACTGTGCACACTTTTACTAGCACACATGAATACATCAACATATACTTATGAGTAATAATGCATATACATTATTTATCATTGGTCACTCACGCGTTGGCATATACACACCTATCCCATATCTTACCTATTCCATTCCCCATGTTTCCATCCTGATTACTACTCCAACCCCTTCCTTGCTTCATGCTTTCCTTGAAAGAGCCAGAAGGTGTGAACCTTTAAATGGGAGGTTCTAATTGTTGTACACCATCTTAAATGTGATCTATAGCTTAAAGAAACTCTTTAATAATGGGTTTATAAAGTTTTTCACTTCTCATATTGGTAGTAATTGAATCCCTTACTAATGGCTTTATAAGCTTTCTCGCATGTCTCGTGAGACTGGACGTGTTCTGTATCTAATAACAAACTCCCTTCTTTTCACCTCACATGGAAACCAATGTACAAAGCCTCTCAAAATCATTTATAGGGCCTTAAAAGGCTCGTGAGACTGGACGTGTTCTGTATCTAATAACAAGCTCCCTTCTTTCACCTCACATGGAAACCAATGTACAAAGGCTCTCAAAATCATTTATAGGGCCTTAAAAGACCTCTTAAGTCATTTGCAAAAGCCTAACAATGTCAGCATGCATGTTTGTACAAGGATGTATGAATACGGGCGCATATACTTAATAATCCCAACATGTGCTATTTCTCGTGGCCCCACATGTGCTATTTTTCATGGCCCCACATGTGCTTGCACACATGCAACTAGCCTATATAATGCAAAAATATGCACAAAAAACGGCCCACTCCATTGCACTCTCCATGATTATATTCCATTCTCCATTATTCCCTCATGAATACAATTCAGTTTTATTCCTCCCTTCATATCTTGAGAGGAGGGAGGGTGGAGTAGAATTTTTTTGTGTTATTTTCTCTATTTTTTTAGCATTCTTCTAATCCTTTTGATTAATCAAACTATTCAT
>NW_018243438.1:201817-203398 GCF_001263595.1 Phalaenopsis equestris | reverse complement strand
GAATCTAACATGGGAGATTTTTTATAATTGCTGGTCTATTTGGAGGGGATTCAATCTTTAGGACATCCCCAGCATTGTAACCCCACCCAACTTTCTGTGGGTTTAGGGGATTCCCTCATCTGGAAAAGGTTGTTACATATTAGGAAGGATGTTGAACAAATGTATGTCTGGGATATTGGTGAGGGCTTGGTAAACCTTTAGTGGGATAATTTGTCTTTGAAAGGCTGCCTTCTTCAGGATCATAATGCCCCAGTCTCTCCATTGCTTGTGAAGGACATCTGGGAACATGATAAGTGGAATCTTACTCTAATTCTTCCTTTCTACAGCCCTTCTCAAATATCCAATATTCAGAAACTTTCTGTAAACCCTAGAGTAAAAGACAAAATTGCTATAAAAAAGAACTTAATCTCCTGTCAGCCTCCCCAACTGGTGGTGCATTGGAGCCATACAATCTGGAATAAACTCCCATACAATCTGGAATAAACTCCTCACTCCATCCATGTCTTTCTTCATATGGAGACTTTTCTTAAAATTGATTCCCACTGATGATATATTGAAATTGAAGGGTCTGAGGGGTCCCTCTAGATCTATTTTCTGCATGTCCCATGAGGAAATTATTACCCATCTTTTCTTTGCCTGCCCATGGGTACAGGATGTTTAGTTTTTTGTGAATGGTAAACTCAAGACCCCAACTATGAATCTAACATGGGAGATTTTTTATAATTGCTGGTCTATTTGGAGGGGATTCAATCTTTAGGACATCCCCAGCATTGTAGCTTTGTTTGTTTGGATGGCTAGAAACCAGTTAAAGCATGACAACTCCCATTTAGATTGAAGGTAGGTCTAAATTGTATTGCTTTTATACAAAAATTGATTAAATTTAAAAAGTTTGAAGCTGTGTTGGAGCTGAGCCCATCTCTCAAGCCTCACAATGCCAAAATCTTGAAAATTTGCTGGACTCTCCCTAAGCTTGGATGGACCAAAGTTAACACTGATGGTAGCTATAAATCTCAGTCTGCTGGTGTTGGTGGTGTCTTCAGGAATCATGACGGGAGATGTATCTTGTTTTTTCAATCTCCTGTTAAAGCCTTAGACTCCCTTGAAGCAGAATGTCAAGCTGTCTTTTGGGCCATCGATTTATCCAGATCTTGCCATTTTAACCAGCTATGGGTTGAATCTGACTCCTTGCAGCTTGTTAACATTATTCATGGTTCTTATGATACCGCATGGAATTTAATCAGCTGGATTTCTCAAATTCATCAATTGCTTAAGAATTGCTCTATCAAGTTCTCCCACATCCACAGAGAAGAAAATAGATGCTCCAATTGGCTGGATAGAAGGGGTCTCTCTATTGAAGAACCTTTAGTGAGCAGAAGGATTCCTCCCCCACTGGATTTCCTTTTATCCAGTGATCTGTTGCCTCTCCCTTATATCAGATAACTCCTTTTGTTATTTTTGAGAGGTTGCCTTCTTTTCTATAGGCCCTCTTTTTTTCACTTTTTTCTTTTCCCGTGTATTTGGCTTTTCTTTCATTAATGAATTGGAGCTTGGCTCCTTACTCAAAAAAAAATAAATAAATAA
>NW_018243438.1:184518-201786 GCF_001263595.1 Phalaenopsis equestris | reverse complement strand
TATATATATATATTTAAATTAATTTAAAATGACTTGAGATATTAAGATTTAACTTTAATGACTATACTTGTGTTTATAAATATTATAGTAAAATTTAAGTAAAAAGTTTTTAATAATAAAGGTCATTTCTAAAGTTGAAGATATTTGGTATGATAGTCTAAGACTATATTTTTCTATTTTAAGTAAAGGAAAATTTTATTTCTAAAGTGTTATGAATTTTAGAGTTTCATGTGAGAAGAAAGGAATGAGGCTTAATGAAAAATTGTAAACTAGTATGACTTTATTAGGTAAGGAGAGGTGTGGAGTTCTAACTTTAAGAAGAGGATAATGAAGTTCAAAACTATGAAAGGCTATCCAGATATAGTAATCCTCACCTGAAAATGGAATAAGAAGAAAAAAGGGGATTAAAAAGATCCTAATAGAAAAAGAAAAGAAAAAGAAAAGGAAAATAAAAAAAGTGGGTGAGGAGAAGCTTCAGGAGATGCCGAATCAAAAGTTGGTTTCACTTGAATCAACTTAAAGAAGGATCTTTATTAAACTTTCTAAACTCTTATTGAAGTATTAGTAGCATTCCTATTAAATTTTCATGAAGTTCATTTTCATATGAATATTCTAAATGTTCTTAGCATGAAAAATTACAATTCTTCTTTAAATCAATAGAGATTCAGAAATCTTAAATTGGATTACTAGATATTCCTAGAAATGGAGTTTGAAACTAAGTTATTAAAGGTTTTTCTTAATTTTTTTTATTCTATCTATTGAACTAAAGTATAGAACTGATATGTTAATCTCTGTCCTAAAGTCATATGCTCTTATGTAATAAAAGTGTCACTTGAGGACAAGTAACATTTAAGTTTGGGGGATTTTGATACAAAAAAAAATAATATACCATTTTAAGTACCCTTTTTATGCCTATTTTGGTGATATTTCACTTCAAAAAATGGTATTTTTGTGTTTTTGTTGTAGGTATACCATTTTTAGGCATTTGGAGCAAAAATGAAAAAAGGAGCAAAATTTGGACCAAAACTAGCCTATTTGGGTGTTTGGCGCATGATGCGCCAAAACCCAGAGCGTTGGCACACGATGCACAAGGTGTAACTTTTTCAAATTAAGGCGGTTCGAGATAAAATTTGCGTAAAATTTTGAAGGGACACTTGTTCTAAACACCGCATGGAGTGATTCAATGCATCTAGACCCTTTGGAAGGTCTAATTTAAAGGGATTTCACTCTTGGATCAATGAGGCACATCCTTTGAATTCAATCATTTGACTTTTGAATTTTTGAGTGAAATTGAAACTCTTTTCGTAGGAGGTAGCACAAAATAAAGTAGAGTTGATGAAGAACTTCTAAAGTGTGGGGGGGGGGAAGATAGGTGGCATGAGAACCAAGAAGAAGAATAGATAAAGAAAGTCAAAGGCTTGAAAATTGTCTTCTAGGGTTATAAGAGGAGAGGGAAGGGGAGAGATTTCTTCTTCATTACACTTTTAAGAGAGAATTTTGAGTGCTTGTAGAGAGAGAGACTTGGAGAGAGAAAGGCTTGAAGAGAACTTCTAGGGATTTGCTTGGGATGGATTATGAGATAAGTTGTATTTTTCATTTCTTTCTTTTTATAAACATGATTTTATGTATGAAATCCATGTTTTATAGTATCCTTCCCATGAATTCTGAGTAGTCTTCTTTATCTTTCTCCCTACTTTAAAAAAATGGTTTTGTGAAGAGTTGATTTTGTTTTTTCTACGGTTTTGAATGTCGATAATTTGTGATGATTTGAACTCCAATCTTTATTTGCTTTTTAATCTGGCCAATTGAATTGTTAAAATGTGTTGAGAAACATATGTTTTAAAAAAGGGATGTGATTTCTACAACAAAGGGATAATCAAATTTGATTTTAAGAGAGAGTATGCCAACCATGGGATTGGGTGCAAATAAATAAGGGAATATAGTTCGTTGGATGTATTTTTGGAAGATTTTAAGGTGACAGATTAGAATCCCCAATTTAGTTATTAGAAGAAGATTTTAAGGTGACAGATTAGAATCCCCAATTTAGTTCAATTGATTAGAAACTAATGCAAGCATGTTATCCCTCAGGTGAGGGAGTAGTGGGAGCTATGGTGTGACAGTCGGTATCCTCCCAGCCTAACCAAGGAATTAGGGGGAATTAGGGACCAAACTCTGTAATTAGGGACCAAACTCTGTATTAGTCAATGTTTTTTATAGCGCTCGGAAGAGGGTAGAGAATAGGATTGCTCCTATTTGGCACAGAATACTTTTTAAATATATTTTTCAAATGAATTTAATCTTTTCATAAGACATAATTTCATTGTAAAGGGGAAGGGAGTTTTCTCATACTTGAACTTTTTGTTAACAAAAACCTCTATTTTATTTCAGCAATTTTACATTTAAAAGTTTAGCATCTAGTTTTACTTAACTATTGTCGTCGTACATCTGCATGTTTAGTACCATTTCACTTCAGTAGTTTAACTTCAAACTTCATACTTTACTTTATTTTTATTTTTATTTTAATTTAAGAATAGAATATTAATAGCTAGCTTATATATATTTCCAGCTTCCTTATGGGATCAAAATTTTGGACTTTATTAGAGCCCTATATTACTTGAACGATACGTATACTTCCGTTATATGAAAAAGGGAATTGGGAGTTTAAAAGAGGTTTTAAAAATAAATTTTTTTCATAAAAGTTAAATTATTGTTTGGGTTACATTGCATATATATTATTAATTTAATCCCAAGTTTTCGAGCATCACATACCAACAGAAGAGAAAATTTATATATGAAGCTAAGGATTATTTTTGGTACTACCCATTTTTATAAAAACAAGGGAAGGATCTGATTATTAGAAGATGTGTACCTTAAGAAGAGACAGATGAATCTATCCAAAAATGTCATAATTTAGATTTTGCGGGACATTTTGGTGCTGATAAAATAACATAAAAAATTTTACAATCTAGATTTTATTGGCCACAATCTTTAAATATGTTAATGCTTATATCAATGCTTGTATAAGAGTCAATGTGTAGGCAATATTTATAGAAGAAATGAGATGCCCCTCAATTATATTCTAGACGTTGAAATATTTGATGTTTGAGGATTAGATTTCATGGGACCATTTATACCATCTTTCATAAATTTATATATACCTTCAGCAGTGGACTATGTGTCCAAATGGATAGAAGTTGTTGATTTACCTCGATGTGATGCTCTAAGTGTTGCAAAATTTTTGGAAACGAACATATTTTGCAAATTTGGGGTGCCGAGAGTTATCATGACTAATGCGGGAAGTCAATTCAGAAATGACATAATGGAGAAATTGTTAAAGAAATATCATATAAATAATAGGATTGCTACTACTTATCATACCAGGCAAGTGGTTTGACTGAATTATCCAATCGTGAAATTAAAAGAATTATGAAAAAATCTGTCAATCAAATAAAAATGGATTTGTCACTCACAAGTTGAACTTGAGCATAAAGCATATTGGACAATAAAAGAGTTTAATTATAATTTGAAAGATGCTGGTGAGAAAAGAATATTACAATTAAATGAGATTGAAGAAATAAAGAATGAGTCTTATGAAAGTGCTAAGATTTACAAGGAAAAGATGAATATGTGGTATGAACGAAAGATTCTTACTATATTTTTTAGCCAGGGCAACATGCTTTGCTGTAAAATTCAAGTTTAAGATTATTTACAAACAAACTTAAGTTCAGGTGGATGGGCCCATTTGTTGTGATGAAAATTTTTCCTTATGGAGTTTTGGATATCAAAGATCCTAAAAATGAGAAATTTTTAAAGTGAATAGTCATATTCCGAAACCTTATTTTATTGGGATCAACTTAAATTTAAAGATCGAGTGATGTTGGGTCAACCAAAATAAGCACTCGTTACATCGGGCTGAGGACTTTAAACCAAACACTCTGTGGGAGGCAACCCATAATTATTAGTATGCTTTTGCTTTGATTGCTTTTAATGTGTGATTAAGAAAATTTTGGGTAGTAATTTTTAATACCATTTCATGTTATTAATTATTTTAAGACATTATTAAGTGACCTAAATATGTTAAAATGAGTAGTTTGATATTAAGTTGCCTGATGCTAAATCAAGTACTGACGCTTAAGATATGTTAAAATGAGTATTTGGATGTTAAGCGCAGGCGATAAAAACCATGTGCAAAAATGGTATCCCTGGAAGTTTAACAGCCAATTGGTTAACTTAAACGTGTCATGGCAGGTTTAGCACGTGCCTAGAAGTTATTGGAAGGATTTAGGTCTAAAAATAGAAGGGTTTTGTGTTGGAATTTCACCCTAGAATCATTCTTATCCCTAAAGTCTAAGAGAAAGAGAGATATGGAGAAAATGTCTTCATCGGAGATTAATTTGAAGAAAAAGGAAGAGGCCATGAGGAAGAAATTCATTAGTAAGAGTGCACAAGAGATGTATAACAGTTTTTTAGTCATTAGTAACGAAGAAATAGCATAAAAGACCAACAAAATTGAGGCTACCTTGGCTTCAATTGAGTTAAAGGTAAATGAAGTTAAAGCACATCTAGAGCATATTGAATGGAAATTAAAAATATAATTTAGCCATACCAGTTATAAAGAGGAAGCAGATAAGATGATGTATCTTAAGAAGAAATGGATTGAAGAAGATTGTATTAGAGCTCATCAACACTGTCCGTTGTATCAACTCTATACTGAACTCTATATTCCAAATGCCCAAGGAGAGATTAATGAGAGACAGGAATTTGTTCAAACAAATGAAGAATGGAATTAAGTTCTACGTTAAGATTTGCTTGTTAAGAGTTGTTTTAAGTATTAGTGTTAAGTCTTATTTTTAGTGTTTATGTGATTATGTGTGTTAATATGTAAGTTTGTTTAGTGTTTGTATTTAGGAAAATTTTCTAATCCAGGACTCTTTGGAATAAGAATTATGTGTTTAATGTTGTTTGTAATAGTTTGTGAATGAATATAAGTGTTTGTTTGTGAAAAATTTTGTGTTATTTTTGCCTCGAGATGGATCAGTTTTATTGGAGAATTTTGATAGAGAGACGAGTTAAAGGGGAAAGAAAATAGTCTTTTAAGTGTTATAAAACCATTTAGGGGTTGCTAACTTTGGCTAATAATACATTATACTTGAAGTCAAAAATATCAAAAATTGTACACTGGCGCCTAAGCGCCACAACCCCACGCTTAAGTGCGAGGCAACCCAAGAGGCAAGTGCCTAAGCACCACATATCCGCGCTTAAGCGCTGATTCACAAAAATTGGTTCGCGAACGATTAAAAGTGATAATTAACCCAAAAAAATGCCATTTTCGCTCCTGCCATCATCTTGTTGCTCCAACATTCATGATTTTGACTTTAGGGCAAACCTTTTTATGGAGATTTCTTGTTGGATTCGACCCAAATTTGCTAGATTTAAATTTCTTCTTTGAATTTCTTGAGGTAAGATCTTCATTTCTATGTAGAAATTTTGGATTTTCACCATGTATTTTGAGCACATTATGGAGGTACCTGAAATTTACTATCCATGGTGAAAAACTTGAGAAAATCTATAGAAATTACATATAAAGTGTAGTTTAAGTTTATAGGAGTTAAGTTAAGTAGATTAGACTTGATCTTTGAAATTATTGTGGAATTTTGTGAAATTTGTAGAATGGCCCCAAGAATGATGGAAGAATGAAGAGGAGCAAGGGGAAGTCCCACTTTGATTCGAGCAAGTTTGTGAGTTCAAAAGCTTAGGATAGATATAGTGACGCTCTACAGTCACGAAAATTGATTCCTAAGAGGTGTTTTAAAAATCCAGGTGGATCCGTGGAGTATTTGATTGTTCACCGACAATGGGAATGACTCTGTTGTTTTTCTAATGCAGCTATAATTTCTATAGTGAGGAGCTCTATGAGAACCTCCCTGAGGCAAAAGAGTATCGAGTCATGGTATGAGGCAAATTTGTACCTTTTTCACTGGAAGTAATCAACATGTTCTACCATTTACCGCCTGATACTTTGTGTTTTTATTCAAACTATAATCCTACTGAGACTGAACTGTATGAGATTATATCAATTTTGACTATTAGAAGGGAACTCTAGAGAATTAAAAATGAAAGGAGAGTCAACTTTTCAAATTCAAAGTTAAGTGCACCATCAAAGGCATGGCACTATTTTATTCTAGCTCGTCTGTTATCGACAAATCATTTTAGTGAAGTTACGAGGGAGAGAGAAAATTTTAATTATTGTATCCAGCAGTGCAAGAATATCAATATTTGAGCTATGATTTGTCATACTATCATCATTTCTGCTACTGCTGCTACTATTGCAGGTTTGAGATTTCCTTCCTTAATCTTTTCTTCGTGTGAGCAAACAGGAGTTAGACATTATAGTTGGGAAGAAGTGATGCTGCCTCTAAAACTTATTATAAGTGTGAATATGAAATCATATTCTAAAAACTCTATTTTTGGTTAGAGGGGAGGTTTTTCAGGAATTTATGGAATGACGATGTTTGCTGCATCTACCTCCGCTGCTTCTACATCTAGACCATCTACTTCAAAACCATCTACATCCGGAGGTCAGCCTACTGAATGTCAGAGTCAATTATTACAAAAAATTTTGGAGAATATTAATTTTACTACAAATAAGGTACAAAATTTAGAAAATTTTGCAGTTTATATTGACGGATATGTCAGAAGACATAGTAATTATGAGGAGTGGAATTCCCTTTTTATCCATAGTATCCTGCTTATGAGCCTGCAACATTTTGGGATAGTAGTGACACTAATGATGATGATGAGAAGAAGGACTAAGGTTGTTTTATATTTGTAATATGTGATGTAATTTTTGGTGTGCACTTGATGCATTTGAGTTTGTATACTTGTTGGACTATGTGATCTGTTAGACTTTTTGTCTAATTGTTATTGTAATGTTTGTGTTTTGTTAGTATTGTATTTTAAACTCTAGGGAGGTGATCTTTATTTTGTTTTGCGTGATGTGGTTTAGTTATTTAGCAATGAACTTATTTCTATGTCTTATGAAAGTTGAAAATCTTGCTAGCTTTAATTTTAAACTTTAATTTCAAAAAATTGCTAACTTGTATTATTTTTTATCTTCTTAGTGTGCTTGTTTTTCTTTTATGTTGAGATTGTGAAGTCAAAGTCAGTGTGTTTGTTTGTTTTTATGTCTGTATCCACTACTTAGAAGTCTAATGAATCTCAATATGTTAAAAAGTAAGAAGTTTGATCAAAAATTCATTTTACTCCTGTTATTAGTTTTGTATTTGTATAATTAGGGTATGAAAATTTTTGTAAGCATGTTATTTCAATTTTTATTCCTACTTATATACATCTACTATTAAATTGTTTAATCTTGTTAAAAATTTAAGTTTGGGGGGGGGAATGAAAAATATTATCAAAACTTGAAGTTTATTTATTCTCAAATGAGCTACAAGTGAATTTGATCTGAAAGGAAAAATGATCATATATATGATGTTATATTAGAAAGGTAAAATTTTAATTATAGAAATGAGAGAGAATTTAGTTAAAATTTTATAGGTGGTGTAGAAAAATTTAAAGTTAAAAGAACTTAGATGTAGAAATGATAAATATAGTGAAACTATCTTTAGTAGGAGAAATTGCATTTTTAAAAAATTTATAAATTTAATCTTTTATTTTTGATACTTAAATTACTTTGATTGAAATTAATTTTCAAAACTGTTATTATGTTTTTAGGTAAAATAAAATTATAATAAAATTATCAACTCTAAATTATCAACTCTTTTCTTTAGGAAAGGAAGAGTGGAATTCAAAACCATTAAAGGCCTATCCAGATATAGTAATCCTTGCTTGAAAAAGAAAAACAAAAGAAAACGAAGAAAAAATTAAAAGAAATAAAAGAAAAAGAAAAAAAGGAAATAGAAAGAAAAAGAAAAGAAAGTTGAAAAAGGGAGGAGAAGCTTAAGGATTAGAGCCAAATAAAAAATTGGTTCCACATCTGATCTTTTTAAAGTATAAGACTTGAGAAACTCTTAAGCTTAAAGATTAAGCGACTTGAGAAACTCTTAAGCTTAAAGATATAATATAGTAAGTAAAATTATACTTAATAAAAATTTTTAAGTGAAGGAAATAAAAAGCCTAAGTTTGATATTTGGAAAATCTACAAGTATTTGTAAATTAGATAGGAACTCAGATTTTTCATACTTATTCACTTTAAGGGTTTCTAATTTTTAAGTTTTTCTCATTCACTAGAATTTTTTCTAAATTAGACTACTAGATTTTTAAAAAAAAATTTAGAACATCCTAAACAAACTTGAGGACAAGTAGCATTTTAAGTTTGAGGGATTTTTATAGACCTAAAATATATAGTGTTTTAGACACATTTTTATACCTATTTATTAGCTACTGCTCTTTAATGAAAGGTATTTGTGGGTTTTTCTTCCAGGCACAAGTATAAAGGTGGAAATTACTAAAAAGTGTGAAAAAGAATCAAATTTTGAGCGAAAATCTAAAAATGGTGCAAAAGTATTTTGGCGCCTAAGCGCCAAAATCGGCGCTTAAGCGCCGATGAAATAGAGATGGTCGTGCCTAGGTGCTAGAGGCCCCACGCTTATGCGCCAGTGATAGTTACTTAACGTGTTAAATCATTTTGATGAATTTTGAAGAGACATTTGAGGCAACTATTGGCAAAAATGGGTGTTTATAACCACCAAGGATGAAAATATAATTAAGGACATGTGAAAGGAGGCATCCCTTGGTATATACATCGAATCAGAACATTTTTTGAAGAGATACCAAGGCACCTCTTGGGAAATTATAACAGAAGTAAGTTAAGACTTTTAAAGAGAGGGGAGTCCTGAAAAATCTTAAGTTTTGAAAAGTTCTTAAAGAAGTTCTGGGAGAAACTTTTGGATAAAATTTCAGGCACCACAAATTTATTTTCATATTGTTTATAGTTTTAATTTGAGATTTAAGAGTATTTTAAGAGAGAAGAGATTCAAAGGAAGTTCAAGAGTTTGTTGGGGGATTTGAGATAAGTTTTTATCTTTGTTTTAAACTAATTTTGGATTTAATTGAGACTTATTTTTGGTTTGACAATAATTTCTACTTTTGTACTAAAGTGTGGTTTTATTATTTTTTTTTTTTTTTTTTTTCTCTATGGATTCTGAGTAGTTTTCTTTATTTTTTTTATTAAAATAATAAGTAATTAAAGTGTTGGGAAGTTGTGGAGAGCAGCATTAATCATTAATGTTGGAAGAAGTTGTGATGATTTAATTCCATACACTTCATTTACGCCTTGATCTAGCCCATCTAGATATTAAAATTTGTTGTGAGAACATGTAAGAACTGGGATTGTATTGTCTCAATCAACAATTGAAAAGAATCACATGAGATTGTACGAATGAGAATGTAGTTCATATTATTGAGTGCAAATAAATTGGAAAATAATCTTTGAAGGGAGTAGAGCTAGAGGACTTTACGATGACAGGATAAAGCCCCCAACTTTGTTTATTATTTTAGGTTTTGATACAAGATGTTAGCCCCCAGGTGGAGGGAATAGTAGGAACTCTAGAGCTAGAGAAATTGCCGCAACCAGAAGAGAAAGAAAAAGGAGGTGTCACAAAGACTGATAGCACAGTATCTCAAATTCGAGAAAGAAAATCCTCAAACCCCTGACCATGTATGATTATCTTTTTTCCCCTATGGGGTGTTATGAATATAATGATTATAATTTTTGCTATGTTTTAACTATGTCTAGTGATAATGTAACTGATTTTGCTAAATCTAACTCCAATCTCGACTTCCAAACTGATCCATAAATTGTACTTAAGTCCAATGAACCCATTAACAAGATTGAAGAAGACATTGATGATACTGATTACGGTAACACAGGGAATGAGGAACCAATCCTTGAGTGCCACGGTGCACCACTTGTTATTAACTTAGATCTTTTAGATGAAGAAGAAGCATCAAGAGTTTTGCCTAGAGCATCTTAAGAAGAGAAAATCACAGAAGTGAACTTAAGGAGCGGGAAGGTATTACCCCCAAGAACATCTTTGAGAGATAAAAGAAAGCAAATAGTAACTCGAGAAGAGCTACCTCCACCTCTTCCAGTAGAAGAAACCCATAACCAAGTAAAGGTTGGAGATTTATATAAAGTAGATTATAATGTGCTAGATCAACTGAAGAAGTTCACGGACAAACTAAGCATTTATGATGCTCTAATTCTATCAAAGGAGATGAGAGACTCTGGTTACAACTTTGCTTGATCTGGAGATTTTCTTAGGTCAGTTGAAGTTTGCTCGTTAAAGGAACAACTTGGGGCAACCTTTAGAGATAAAGGATTGCTGGTTGGTACCGCTGACCATAACCGACCACTCTATATCTCTGTTAACATCTGGAGATTCTCTTTATATAGATTTTTAGTAGATCTTAGAGCATCACTCAACTTGATGAGTCTACGAAAATTGGCCATTTTGGACATCGAGGATCAAGAGCATACGACCGATAAAACGATGCTAAGAGGATTCAACCAAAAGGGAGAAAGAGCTCTTGGATCCATTCCATTACTTATGAAAGTTGAAAAAATAATAACAACCGTTAAGTTCCATATCATCGATGTCATGTCCTCTTCTAATACTCTACTGGGTTTATCATTGATTCACGAACACAACATGGTTTCATCGTCTCTACACTAATGCATTAAGTATTATAAGGAAGCGCAAGAGCATTGCATCAAATGAGATTTGCAGTCATTTTTAGTTCATGAAGTTGGCATTCATGAAGATGTCGCTTACTATGCACCTTTAAAGAAAATTGTTTTCTCTTGTGAAATTATGGCAGATGAAGTGGAAGATTCAGAGGAATCACAAGGAAGAGGCCATTCAACCCTACTTCGACAATCTACTATCCTCTCTTCACAACGAGGTGGTAGAAGTTATTTTATCCCATATACCCGAGATCAAGGCCAGGGACGTGGACGAGGAATAACCAATACAATTTTTGAATGGACTAGGCTGACCATAAATATTGATGATGATAAGAGTTTTGAGGAGGAAATGATGACGATAAAATAGAAGAAGCCACAGTTTGAGATATCCTTAGAGCACGTGGAGAGAAGATAATATGAGACGATGTATGATCGAACAAACCACTCTGTGAATGCCATTACCCTTACTCCAATTCGCCCTTAAATGGTCGAGAGTTTAGAGGTTAACAAAGTTTGTAGCACTGTTACAAATCCGAAAAAAATTTACCATGCTTCTAGTTCTACTAATCTTAAGAAGCATGTAAATTTGGATGAGAATCTAGATGAATTAATGGAATTATCATTTGGTTACTTTTCTCCTTGTATACAAAAGTTTATTGAACAAGTACTTTTGCGAAAATAAGTGCTAAAAGAAAAAATTCAACTTTTTGAAAAATTATGGAATGTTAAAAGTCAAACTCCCAATTTGAAAGAAGGTCTCAATTTGGTACAGTGAGACCAGTTAACGATTCAGAAATTTGCATGGTCTTTGTTAGTGAATCTGAAGAGGATTACCTCGATGTGGAGGATGACTCTACCCATCAGCTGATAGAAGACGCCCAGCCAGAATTTAAAGAATAAATTAAATCAAATGTTGATGAATTGAAAGAAATTAATCTCGGGATGGAATGGCAACCCCAACCAACATTTATAAGTTCTTTACTCATTAACAAAGAATCTTTAAAATTGATCAAGTTACTATCAGAATTCAAAAATTGCTTCACCTGGAGCTATGATGAAATGTCAGGACTATTAGTAGAAGTTGCAGTCCATAAACTCGGAATCGACAAAGATATAACTCAGTGAAACAAGCTTCAAGAAGACCGCACCTTTAAATAGAGCATCAAATCATTGCTGAGGTGAATAAGTTAATAGACGCTAAATTTATAAGAAAAGAGCAATATCCGAAATGGTTAGCCAACGTTGTGTCAGTTAAGAAGAACAGTAGAAAAATTGATGTATGTTTCAACTTCAGGGATCCAAATAAAGCATGTCCAACAGATGAATTTTTTTAACTGATATCATAAATGTTGGTGGACATTGCTTTGACACATAAAATTTTCTCCTTCATGGATGGATCATCGTGATACAATCAAATCAAGATGGCTCCAGACGATGTAGTACTTACAACATTCATAATATCATATGAAATCTTTTGCTACACAGTAATGCCTCATGGGTTAAAGAACACAAGAACAACATACCAGCTAGATGTGGCGAACCTCATTCACAACTAAGTGGAATGCTATGTGGATGATTTGGTCATCAAGAGAAAAAACAAGGTAAATCATTTGTGCTATTTGAGGATCATGTTTGAATGATGATGACAATTTAATCTTAAGATGAATCTCTTAAAGTGCGCCTTCAGCATTACCTCCAGAAAATTTCTAGGATTAATTGTTTGTGATCGGGGAATTGAGATTGACCCAGATAAGATTAAAGCTATCTTGGAAATGCCTCCTCCTAAAACCTTGAAACAACTACATTCCTTCCAAGAAAAGTTGGCATATTGATCCCTATTGATACTGCTAATATGCAAAGTACAACAATAATTTAGATTATATTTCACTTATATTTCCTTACATTACAAAAAAACCAAAAACTTGATGCTGAAGAAAAATAAGAATTTAAATTTTAATTTATATATATTGGGATACTACGCAAGTGTAATACGTATCATTATCAAGTAATATAGGACTTTTTGATTAAGACCTGAATATCGAACTCAGAGAAAATTTATACAATATGAATTTTTAGAAAACTTTCTATTTTTAAAAAGACAATTACTTAAATTGAATATATTTTAAAGTAATAAAAATTCAAATATTTTTGGTAATTTTGGTATTTTGACAAAATAGTAACAACTTAAGAAGATAACTAGTGTTTTGTAGAGGAAAAGCACTTAATAAAAAAAATATCTTTCTTCTTATCAAGAATAAGTAATAAGTATAGGAATTCTATTATAGAAGTATGCAAATTGTGTTGTGCCAAATAGAAGCAATAATATTATTTACCCTTACTAGAGTTGGTATAAAGAACATTGGCTAATTCAAAGTTTGAAAAGTTCTGAAGACTGGCTAGGCAGGGAAGATATTAGCTCTCACTCTAGAGTTCCCTCAATTCCCTCCACCTGAGAGCTAACATCTCATATCAGAACCAAAAATAATAAACCAAGTTGGGGGCTTTAACCAGTCAGTTTAAAGTCCTCAACTTTCAAGTCCTCTAAATCTACACCCTTCAAAGATTATTTTCCTATTTACACTAAATCATATGAATTACATTCTCATTCATACAACCTCATGTGATTCTTTCCAATTGTTGACTGAAACAATACCAGACCGATTCTTACATGTTCTCACAATAAATTTTAACATCTCGATAATTTTAAACAATAAATTTTAACATCTCGATTGGTCAAATCAAGAAGTAAATGAAGTGCATGGATTTAAATCATCACAACTTTTTCCAACATTAACGATCAATACTCTCCACAATTTCAATCCATAACTTAAATACTTATCACTTTAATAAGAAAGATAAAGAAAATTACTTAGAATCCATGGAGAAAACAAAAATACACTTTAATTTAAAAGAAGAAATCATTATCAAACCAACAAAAAGTCTTAATTAAAATAAAAAGTAGTCTCTAAACAAAAAGATAAAAACTTTTCTAAAGTTCTCCACCAAACTCTTGAAGTTCCTTTGAATCTTGAAGTTCCTTTGAATTCCTTTGAATCTCTTCTCTTTACAATTACTCAAAATAAAATAAAAAAAGGATAAAATAAAAGTAAAAGTCGTGCCTGAAAATCTCTCCGAACTAACTCTCTAAATTGATGAACTTTCAAAACCTTCCAAGTATTTTCAGGACTCTTTCCAAAGTCCTCTCTTCTTTCTTTTATTGTTTGTTAAGAGGTATTTTATAGTTTTCCAAAAGGTGCCTTGGGATCTCTTCAAAATGTGTCTTAATTCGATGTGATTTCCCGAGAGACGCATCCTTTCATGATAATTTTCTGCCATGGTTGTCACAACCACCAATTAAGCCAATGTGTGCCTCAAAAACCTCTTCAAAATTTGCAAAACCTGACTTTACTCATCTAATAACTGCCACAGGAGCTTAAGTGTCAGACATCTGGTGCTTAGGTGCAGCCTTCTCTTTTTAACCGACGCTTAAGCGCCGGATCTAACGCTTAGGCGCCAAAACTCTTTTGCACATTTTTTACCTTTTTCCTTTAAATTTGATCATTTTTCACTCATTTATTAAATTTTCACCCTTTTTACCTGTATCTGCAAGTAAAACCAAAAAATACCTTCCATTAAAGCACATTATCTCAAAAATAGGTATAAAAATGTGTCTAAAAATACTATATTTTTTAGGTGTATCAAAATCCCCCAAAATTAAAATGTTACCTTTCCTTAAATGACACTTTAATCTTTAAAAAATACATATGAATGATATGTATATGAGTTTCTTTAGGAGTTACTGAAATTTAGATTTAGAAATATAGTAGTCTACTTTAGAAAAAATATTCATAAAATGAGACCAACTTAAAAGTTTAGAAATTTGTAACGTTAAGAAAGATGAAAATATGAGTTTCTATCTAATTCAGAAATGTATTGTAGATTTTGCAAATTTATAATTTTATTCTTTTATTATCTCTACTTAAAAATTTTCATTAAAAATAATTTTGCTTACTATATTATTTCTATAAGCTTAAGAGTTTCTCAAGTCTTACACTTTAAGAAGACCAAATGTAGAACCAATTTTTGATTAGGCACTAATCCTCAAGCTCCTCCTTCATATTTTTTTTTTATTTTTGCTTTTTGTTTTTTTTCTTTTTCTTTTCTTTTTCTTTTCTTTCTTTTATTTTTCTTTTCTTTTTCTTTTTCAGGCAAGGATTACTATATCTGGATAGAATTACTATATCTGGATAGACTATATCTGGATAGACCTTTATTGATTTTGAATTCCACTTCTCCTTTCCTAAAACAAAGTCTTAATATAAGTCTTTTACTTATATGTATAAGCATAAAAAAATAAATACAAACACATAAACAAGAACTTTATATAAAAACAACACTGCAATATTCCTATAATAAATCTAAAAGTTTATTATCTAAATTTTTTTAAAAATACAATTTTTCTTTCTAAAAATAGTCGCTTATATTAATCATTACTTATATTAATCATTTTCTCATATAAAAACTTTTAACTTAAAGTTTTTTTTCATTACTAAAAATTTCAACTAAATTTTCTTACTCATTTCTAAAATAAAATTTTACTTCTTTAGTATAACTTCATATACATAATAATTTTTTTTAAAAATCAAATTCAATTGTAGCACATTTGAGAACAAATAAAATTCCAGTTTTGATAAAATTCCAGTTTTCCAGTTTTCAAAATATTTTTCATCCCCCCCAAACTTAAATTTTTAACAGATTAAACAGTTTAGCATCACATATATATAAGTAGGAATGAAAACTTAAAAATAACATGCTAACAGGAATTTTAAACCTTAGTGATGCAAGTATAAAACAAAAAACTGGAGCAAAATAAATTTTTGATCAAATTTTCTATATTTTAATTTTACTTTAACATGTAGAGATTCACTAGACTTCTAAACAATGGATATAAACATAAAAGTAAACACACATACTACTGACATCACAATCTTAATATAAAGATAAACTTGCAAACATGATAAGAAAAATAAATGGCAGGAATTTCTCAATTTCAAGTTTAAGATCTAAGCTAGCAATATTTTCTACTTTAAAATAGATATGAAATTAAGTTAAGTTCTAAACTAACTAAATCATAGTGCTAAACACAAAACAACAGTTACTACCCTAAAATTTAAAAATAAAATACTAACTACCACAATGTCATAATAATAATAAAACATAAAAGTCCAAAACACAACCTAGTCAAAAACAACACACAGATGCAAATGTAGCAAGCCCAGACCACATAGTTCATATCATATTGCAATCATAAAATACTTCATCCTCAGAATCACTTCATCCTCTGAATCACTGCTGTACCATTTTTCTACAGGCTCATAATCAGGATATCGAGGATATGGAGGAAATTACATTCATGGGTTACCTCTAATCAGTCTCTCCAAAGATGAGTGAAATTTCTCTTCATAAACACTCTTCCTTCTATTATAACTATTAGTATGATCTACAAAACACTCTAAATTTTGCACCTTATCAGCAATAAAATTGATATTATCCATCATCTTATGCAATAACTCATCATGGGTCTTAATTGACTCACCTCTAGATGTAGAAGCAAATGAAGTAGATGGTCTAGATGAAGAAGCAGCCTAGGTAGATGCAGCAGATGTTTCCATTCCATAGCTCCTAGAAAATCCTCCTCTCCAGCGAAAAATCAAATGCTCAGAAAAAGTCTTCACATTCACCTTCATGATAGGCTTTAGAGGTTACAGAACTTCCTCCCAACTATCATATTTAACCACAACCTGCTCGCACAAAGAAATGATCAAGGATGCAAATCTGAGACTTGTAGTTGTAACAGTTGTAGCAGAACTGATGATATTCTTACAGATCAAAGGTCCAATGTTGATGAGCTTTCCTACTTGAATACAATAGTTCAACGTCGCTCTTTCTCTGGTCACTTCACTGAGATGATTGGTCAGAAGTAAACGAGCAAGAAAAAAAAATAGTGTCAGGTGACCGACTTTTTGTAAATCGACAAATACAAGAATTTGATGGCGCTACTAGAAGATTTAATTTCCAGCAACGGCGTCCAAAGACTTCATTGTGACTTTATAGTTGTGTCCAATTTGATTAAAATGTATAAATGTAATATTCAATATTGTTAAAGATGAATTTTTCAACGCAAGTATACATATAGCTCAAGTAATATAGGGCTCTATGGATTCCTAGATATCGATCCCACAGGGAGTAGTTTAGAATTACGGACTAAGATCTTAGAAAAACAATACTTTAATCACAATAACGACGTTCAATTTGCTTATCTGTCACTAATAGACAATTGAAATAAATAGATAATTTTAATAACTAATAAATAACTAATGAAATATAGTAGGGTTTAATTGTGATATTCAATATATAAGAAGCATCCTTCTCCTTGTCAAGAAATTATAGTGAATGGAGAAAATGAATTAGTTCAATTTATATTGTGCCAAATAGGAGCATACCTATTCTTTACCCTTTGGTCCAGGCATAAAGAACATTGACTAATCCTATGCTTGTTA
>NW_018243438.1:182979-184015 GCF_001263595.1 Phalaenopsis equestris | reverse complement strand
GAAGTAGCAAGGAGGAAGAAATCTCTCACTTTCCCTCCACTTTTACAATTTCTCGAAGAAATCCTCACAATTGTTACACACTAATGGAACCTCTCTAACCTCTAGGACCTTTCTAACATCCAAGACCTTCTAGGCTCTCCAGGACCTCTTAATTTTTGGCTAAAATGTTCTTTTAAAGTTGTGGATGAGCTTTCCCAAGAGTTGCCTAAGCATCCCTTCAAAATTTAGCCTTATCCAATGCTTGAGTAGGCATAACCATCGATTTCACCATCTACGGCCTCAAGGGCGCCGTAGGCGGGCTTCTGGAGGTTTTTTCCTGCCGTAGGCGGGCTTCTGAAGATTTTATCCTGTAGTCTCGGGAAAAACTTGTCGTCGTCGTGGTCAATGGCGCCGTTGGCAGCCTAGTTCAAATCTTCACATTTTGGTCCTTTTTGCTCCAAATTCTATACTTTTTCTATCTTTTTGCTCTTATGACCCTAATTCATCATTCCTGTAACAAAACATCAAAAATACCTTTCTTTAAAGTGCAATATCATTAAAAATAGTATAAAATAGGTATGAAAATCTCAGCATATTTTCCTTTGGTCAAACTCCCCCAAACTTAACTTTTACTTGTCCTCAAGTAATTTTAGTACTATATAAAAATTATGATCTACCGCAATAAAATTTTAATTCATAAATACTATAAGTTCGATTTAAATAAATATCATAATGATATTTTAAAAAAAATTTTAAGTAATTAAATTAACTCTGTAGGTACAAGACTATCTAGTCATCAAGTTTAAGAGTTCTAGTTTTCTATTCATTTCAAGAATGACTATATGTCGTAATATCAAGTCACTTAAAATAATCAAATGATAGGAACTTCATGAGAACATTACTAGTAAAAGATGTTATTCCATAAATATAAGTTCAGGAATGTATTTAGGTTTTCCCTTTAGGTAGGTCCAAGTGAAGCCAATTTTTTATTAGGCATCTCCTCAAGCTTCTCCTCACTTATATATATTTTTTCATTTGGATTGCTTTCAATCCTATA
>NW_018243438.1:181952-182872 GCF_001263595.1 Phalaenopsis equestris | reverse complement strand
GAACTTTACTTTTCTTTCCCTAAATTTTAAACTCAACGCATTTCTTTACCTTATAAGTATTTCATAGTTTTTTACATCATTGAACCCCAATCCTTTCTTCTCAAATGAATTTCTAGATTCTTAATACTTTAAAATATAGTTTCCCTTACTTTAAATAGTTAACTATAATCTTATTCTCTTATACTAAATATCTTAAGTTACAAAATTATATTTCATTACGAAAATATTTCTTTTTAAATACTATAATATTTAAATAGTTAAAAAAATATAGTTACCTAAATTAATTCACTACATAAAATCATATAAATAATTTTGGAAAATATTGAAATAGAGGACATCTAATAGTTAATCGTTTTCTTCCCTCCTCCAAACTTAAAATTTTTTAAATATGAAATAATATCAGTGGAAAGAAAAACTATAAATATAAATCATACCTCAGTATTGTAGGCATTTTCATCATTCTGAAATTTGTGCAGGCCTTCTCAAATTTTTACTTCTCCTGGTCTGTCTTATTAGGAGCTTTCTACACATATAAATCATTAGAAGAATTTCTGGGTAATGAAATTTTGAAATAAGTATAAAACTAAAACAAGCACAACATTTCCTAACACAATCACAATACTAACAATTAAAATTAAAATGCGGAATAAAAATCACATTGCAATCCACAATTCTACTCAATATCTATTAAACTACACATGCACATTTAACTATAACACTAACTTTATAACAAGAATCCAGGTACACAATATAAAATAAAAATGAAAGTCCAAATACATAAACATCCATTTCTATTACAAAAGATTACATAAAATAAAAATATAAACATAAGTACATCAATTTCATTCAATATCAAAATCCCAAGCTATATCTTCATCGCCTTGATCAGTAGGTGGATTGGGTTGATACTGAGTATATCG
>NW_018243438.1:179598-181633 GCF_001263595.1 Phalaenopsis equestris | reverse complement strand
TACTATTCTGAATACAGAAATTCAGAATAGCTCTATCTCTAGTTACCTCACTATGGTGATAGGTCGGTAACAGAGTAGAGGAAATGAAATAGTGCCACGCCTTAGAGGTGGCATTCAGCGTGGAAGCAGAAAAGTTTACCCGTTCTCGCTACTTTATCTTCCATGTTCCTTTTCCATCAGTGAGAAATTTTATCACATTATTGAGGCAGGCTTCCATCATACTAAAGGATTCATATTGGCAGATATAAGAGTCTGAGACTTCGTAAAAAGTGTTGATGCGGGTAGCGGTAAACTCAACAGGGAATCCACGCACTTGAACGATTCCGTCATTAGAATAAATCACATTGGCGTAGAACTCCACAACATGTGCATCCGCTTTATTTTTGGTGTACAAAAAGTATTCCCCCCTCCGCTCGGTAATAACTCATTCAAATTCTCCTCTAGTACTTTCAAAAACTCGATATTGTATGCACTTCTTTCCCTTAAATATAGAAGTAAATTTTGTTTGAGCCATCGCACTGACGAAGCGAGACTCATCTGTTAAACTCAACTCTTCTCTTTTGTCGTGGAGCCATTTTAATCTAATCAAATTATAGAAAAATTCCAAAAATTACTTCAAATATGTAAACCGTAGCTTCCAATAGTAATTCTAAGAGTTCAACAATAAGATCCATGACTCTCTTCCCAAATTTTCTTTACATTCTCACATTTTTTGGATCTCCTCAATGTGGGAGAAATTCATGCTGGAAATCAAATATTTTTAGTTTGGAGTGAAGCTCTTATCTAGAGATGATCAAATCCGGTGTCAAACAGCCTTGTAATTTCCTCCTAATCTAAGATCTTTCAAGCCCTAGGTCGAAAATGGCATTTTTAGGAGGAAGGGGATGATGAATATTAGCGGTTGACTGGTCAAAATCGCAGTTAAATGTGTTTTTTATGAGCTCGTCGTCGGCGGGGTCGTTGGCCCCATCGGCGCGCTAAATTGGAAATTAAATCCTAGGTCTCGGGAAAATCTCGCCGTCGGCAGCGTCGAGGGCGTCGTCGACGGGCTCTATTAATTTTGTCGAAATTCTAGATTTTTGCGATTTTGATCAATTTGAAGCTTAAACGACATCTGTTTAATCATTATAGATATAATTTTAAATAATTAAATCATGTACTTAGCAAATATGAACTTTCACAACAGAAAACATCACATTTATATATAAATTCCAAGGGGTACAATATACGTTACATAACACACCTAAGTTTGGTATTTTCTCAACCTCAATAAATTAATTCAGCGTTGCAATCTAAGCCACAATGCTCAGAAAGCTGAAAACAAAACATCCTATGCTTAGTCTCGACTATACAAAGATCTAGAAGCATAATTCTAAAGCAAAGTAAATATAAGATTCAAATCAAAATACATAGATAGACATATAGGTAGTAATATAAATCTACTAATCCTCAGACTCGGTACTCATTTCTCCTCTAAGATCACCCCATGATTACACATGAACGAAGAGGTTGTAGAAGGGTTGGAATGGAAATTCTTTAGTAGAATTCTCCTCTATCAATTTCATCATTCTCATCAGTCATATCAAACTAACTTCTAAATGGCCAGAATGTTCGAAATGTTCCTCCATCCTTCAGTCCAAATGATCGAAGAAATCAGAGATATTATTGAAATCAGAGATATTATTAATTGCATTCATGACATTTTGGACCTCTTTTTCCAATTTCTTAATTCGGCGCAGGATCAACAAAGACTTATCAGGGACTAAGGGTTGAACTGGCAGCGGAATTCTTTCAGTGAATTCTGAGATGATTGATCAACTATCATGATCATGTCATTTTCATCTTCAAATGATGAGAATCTTTCTGTTGGGTCTAAAGGCTTCCAAGGTAGAAGTACATTTTCCCAATTTTCGTGGGATACTTGAGACTGACTGCAAAGTGAGAAAATTGTGGAAGGGTGTCCAAACCCATAAGTTGATCCATGAACGATCAGACCCAAAATCGACTTCACAATTTTTGATCCAATATCGATCCA
>NW_018243438.1:176185-179310 GCF_001263595.1 Phalaenopsis equestris | reverse complement strand
TGCAGGAGTGAAAGTGATCCATCTCCCTCGCACATAAAAAACTCCTTGGTTGATTCCATGCAAATTTTCATAAAACTCTTTTACCACTGGAACCACCACAGCGGCACTAGTGTTCCCATCTTCATCCCATCTTCACCGCACTATTGTTTCTTCAATATCTGTCGTGGGATTATTCAATCTGTGATTCAAGAATCCTCGTTCTTTGATTAATCTTTTTTTCGTCAGCAACTTGTTGAGAATTCGCTGCACTTCCACACTAATAAACTTTTGCCAATTGAAAACTCGCATTCTCGAATTATCAGGGGATTTGGATGCCATAGAAACGAAATTAGTAGAGTTTCACTTCATTTTTGGAGGGAAAATATCAATTAGAATTTGAATTTTTGAGTTTAAAAAGACTATTCCCTCCCAGAAACCGCAAAAAACCGCCACTCAAACACATGATAACGTCATCTCACCAGTCTTGCCGTCGGCGGCCTAGATGGCACCGTCGGCGCGCCTCTGTATTACTTTTGTCTGGACTCTTGTGAAAAACCCACCATCGGTGGCGTCGATGCCCAAGGCAAAATTTTCACAATTTCGCTCTAGTCCGGATGAGTTCCAATTTTTCTTCATGGATCCAATTTTAAAGATGTTTTAAGGGTAAATAAGAGTAGTAGAGCTTAATACTACCATAAACTAGTGATAATATGAAATAAACACTACTATAATTGAGAATAAAGTAAAGATAAATATGAGTTTCCTTCCATAAAGCGCTTGGTTTAACGTCGTCAGCCCGACCTATTCAGGTGTCATTCAGGTTGACTGATCATTAAAACCTATTTAATATTTTGTCTTTTACCCTCATAATATAGTTTTAATCTATGTCCATTTACTTTAAATCTTTTCCTGTTTACTGATGTTCAATTCAATAGCTCCGTAAGTATAAACTTGAGTCACAGTAAATGGCCCTAAGCAACGAGACTTCAATTTTCTAAAGAATAACTTCAGCCTAGTATTGTAAAGCAAAACTTCTTGTCCTAGTTCAAAGTTCTTTTGGTTAATCTTTCGATCATCCCATAACTTTAATTTTTCTTTATAAATTCTATCGTTATCATAAGATTCATTTCTTTATTCTTCCAATTCATTTAATTGTAACAATCTCTTCTCATCTTTCAAATTATAATTGAATTCTTTAATCGCCTAATATGCTTTATGCTCCAATTCTACTGGTAAGTGACAAGTCTTTCCAAAAATCAGTCGGTAAGGATTCATTCCAATAGGAGTTTTATAAGCAGTTTTGTAAGCCCATAATGTAGTATCCAATCTAGTGGACCAATCTATTCTACTAAGGTTTACAGTCTTTTCAAGTATTTTTTTAATCTCTCTATTAGAAACTTCAGCTAACACCCTGGTTTGAGGGTGATAAGCAGTAGAGATTCTATGAATAATATTAAATTTTCTGTCAATCTCTGAATGTATTTTTTTTCAAAATGGGATCCTCCATCAGTGATAAACATTCTAGGCATTCCGTATCTAATGAAAATATTTTTCATTAAAAATATTCAAACACTTTTAGCATCACAATGAGGTAAAGCTTGTGCTTCAATCCACTTAGAAACGTGGTCTACAACAATTTATATATATAAGTTCCGAAATGAAGAAATAAACGATCCTATAAAATCTAATCCCAAACTTTAAAGATCTCAACTTCCAATATGAAATTTAGAGGCATTTCCATTCTTCTAGATATATTACCTACTCGTTGACATTGATCACAAGTTTTTATATATCTATAAACATCTTTAAATATAGTAGGCCAATAAAATCTAGCTTGTAAAATTTTATAAGTAGTTTTATCAATCACAGAATGTCCTCCAAATTCAGAATCATGACATTTTCGAATGATCAGCTCAGTTTCTTCATAAGGTACACATATCCTCAAAATAAAATCCTTACATTGTTTATATAAATAAGGCTCATCCCAAAAATATGCTTTCACATCATGAATGGATTTTCTTTGTTGTTGCAATGTCAACATAGGTGGAAAAATTTCACTTACAATATAATTAACAATATCAGCATACCATGGTATATTCCACTCTTTAATATTTTAAAGTTGTTCATTAGGGAAACTATCTGTAATCTCATTGTCGGTGTTAGATAATTCATGGTTTTCTAATCTCGATAAATGATCAGCAATTTGATTATCAGTTCCCTTTCTATCAATAACCACAAGATCAAATTCTTGCATCAAAAGTATCCATCTAATCAACCTTGGTTTAGCATCCTTCTTTTGCATCAGATATTTAATAGCAGAGTGATCAGTATGTACAACACATTTAGCTCCAATTAAATAGATTTAAATTTTATCACAAGCATACACAATGGCTAGTAACTCTTTTTCAGTAACAATATAATTAATTTGTGCATCATTAAGAGTTTTACTAGCATAGTATATAATCTTAAAAAACTTTTCATACCTCTGTCCAAGAACAGTTCCAATATCATAATCACTAGCATTACACATCCATTCAAATGGTTTCTCCCAGTTAGGTGAAACTATAATAGGGGTTGTGATTAATTTTTTCTTTAATAACTCAAAGGCATTGAAACAACTTTCAGTAAATTCAAATTTCTTGTCCTTTTCTAAAAGTTGGCATAGAGGTTTAGTAACTTTTGAGAAATCTTTAATAAAACGTCTGTAAAAGCCAACATGTCCAAGAAAACTCCTAACTTCTCTTACATTAGTAGGAGGTGTTAGTTTATATATAACTTGAATTTTTTGAGGGTCTGCTTCCATGCCATCTTCCAAAATTTTATGCCCTAACACAATTCCTCCTGCAACCATAAATTGACATTTCTCCAAATTTAGAACAAAATTAGTCCTTTCAAATAACTCCAAAACTTTTTCAAGGTAAATTAAGCATGCGTCAAATGATGTTCCAAATACAGAGAAATCATCCTTAAATACTTCCAATCCATCATCAATTAACTTACTAAATATGGACATCATACATCTCTGGAATGTTACAGGTGCATTGCATATTCCAAATGGCATTCTTCAAAAAGAAAAAGTTCCAAAAGTACTAGTAAATGTTATCTTTTCTTGATCCTCAAGAGCAATTGATCCTCAAGAGCAATAG
>NW_018243438.1:172764-176090 GCF_001263595.1 Phalaenopsis equestris | reverse complement strand
TCTTTCCTGATGGCAGTGTTTAATTTTCTATAATCAATGCAAATACGCCACCCAGTAACTTGTCTGATAGGTATTATTTCATTATTTTCTTTTGTTTCAACAGTCACTCCTCCTTTCTTAAGAACACAATGAATTGGACTTACCCACACACTATATGAAATAGGACTTATAATTCCAGTGTCTAACCATTTCAAAATTTCCTTCTTTAAAAATTTCCTTCTTTTCAAAATTTCCTTCTTTACTACTTATTTCATCATCGGGTTTAATCACCTTTGTGGATCAACTCTTGGTGTTCATCTAATATAATTCTAAATTCTATGCATACAGATCAAAAGACTAATTCCTTTAATATCAGCTAAGGTCCAACCAAAGGCTTTCTTATATCTTTTTAATGTATCTAATAGTCCTTGCTCTTACAGATCATTTAATTCTGAAGATATAATAACAGGTAATGAAGATGAGTCTCCCAAAACACATACTTCAAGTGGATAGGTAATGTTTTTAACTCAAGTTTCGTTGGTTGTATGATTGAAGGAAATAGATTCTTATCAGCATTTTTTGTGATATCCAACATCTCAAATCTTTCTTGAACATAATCTAATTTTTCATTTTCTAATTTATCCAGAATAATCTCATCATTCTCTTCAATTTGTTCTTCAAAATGCTCTTCTTTTTCAAACTGCTTTTTATCTTCAAAATGTTCTTTAAAATGTTTGTTTAGTAGATGCTCAATAATTTCCATGCAAAAACATTCATTATCTCTTTCCACAAGAGGGTATTTCATAGATTTCACAATATTAAAAGTCACTTCTTGATCATTAACTCTCATAGTTAATTCTCCTTTTCAAACATCTATCATAACTTTTCCAGTATTTAAAAATGGTCTCCCTAAAATGATAAGTATTTCTTTATCTTCCTCCATATCTAAAACAATGAAATCCATAAGAAAGATAAATTTGTCCACTTTTACTAACACGTCTTTTATAACTCTTTTAGTCTAACCATGCATTATAATGAAGTCATGGTTTTCTTAAATGTACAGAAGTAGGTGAGACTTCTCCTAATCCTAATCTTTTGAAAATTGATAAAGGCATAAGATTAATTTTGGCTCCCAAATCACATAAAGCTCTTCCATAAAATTTTTCACCGATAGCACATGGTATAGTGAAACTACCAGGATCTTTTAATTTTTCAAGAAGCTTATTCTGAATAATTGCACTACACTCTTTGCTAAGTGCAACAGTTTTGTTATCTGTGAACTTCTTTTTCTTGTTCATAATATCTTTCATAAATTTTACATAATTGGACATCTCCTCTAAAGCTTCTACGAAGGGAATGTTTACCGTTAACTTCTTAAGAATTTCTAAAAATTTAACAAATTGTTTATTCTGTTTGTGTTGCTTTAATCTTTGAGGAAACGATGGTGGAGGTTTCTCAACAGTAATTTTTATTGGTGTAAATGGATACTCTAAATCTAGGTACTCGTGATCCTTTTTAGTATCCACTTTCACTTTTTCAGTTTCTATTACTTTTTGCACTCATGTCTCCAATTCTTTTCCACTTTGTAATTGAATCGTATTGATTTGTTCTTTTCCTTGATCTTTAGGATTTGGTTCCATAGTGCTTGGAAAGGTTCCCAATGTTCGGTTACTAAGCGCAGTAGCGATATGCCCTAATTGGTTTTCAATATTCTTAGTAGCAGTTCCTTGATGTTGTAATTGATTTCCTTGAATCTGTAATTGATTTCCTTGATTCTGTAACTGTTGACCCATGTTTAATATTAGCACTTCCATAGACAACTTCTTCTCCTTAATTTGAGTTCTGTAATTGTTGACCCGTGCAATTGTTGACCCATTGTTAAATCCTAGAGGATAAGAAGGTCTATAGTTAAAATTTCCTTGGTTGGATGAATTTCCTAATGGGTTCACTGAGTTGTTTGCCCATTGTTGATTTGTAGAAGAATATTTATTCCAATTAAAATTTGGATGATTCCTCCAACCTGGGTTATAATAGTTCAAATATGGGTTGTTGGGTCTATTAATAGCATTTAAGGTCTCATATGAAGGTTGAACATCCACAAATTGCCCAGATGAATTTTCTTCCATCATAGGAGGTGTTGAAGAATAATTCATCCCATAATGATCTAATTTCTTTGATATTGTAGCAATCTGCAAATCTAACATAGATATTGCATCAGAATCATGGATACTAGCTACTCTTTTAGGATTTACCCACTCAAAGGGCCATTAAAAATTGTTAGTAGCCAACTCTTATATTAATGAATAAGCCTCATCAAAATGTTTTGACATTAAACCACCAGCCGCAGCATCTATAATCGATATAAGAAATCCCACTAATCCATTATAAAAAGTTTGAATTATTAACCAATCTGGTAACGAATGATGAGGACGCTTTCTAAGAAGATCTTTAAATCTCTCCCAAGCTTCATATATTGACTCTCCATCTATCTGACAGAATGATGTTATGTCATTTCTTAGTTTAGCAGTCTTTGATGGAGGAAAATATTTGGATAGAAATTTCTGTGACAGTTCTCTCCAAGTTCTAATAGATCTTGGTGCTAAAGAGTTTAACCACATCTTAGCCTTATCCCTCAGTGAAAAAGGAAAAAGTCTAAGTCTAACAACATCGTTTGAGACTCTGTCTTATTTAAAAGTAGCACATAGTTCTGAAAAACTAGCGAGGTGTAAGTTAGGATCTTCATTTGGTGTACCTCCAAATTGATTGTTTTGTACCATATGGATAATAGCAGGTTTAACCTCAAATGAATTAGCAGCTACATCAGGATTTTGGGTAGAAAAGTGAATCTTATCTGCTGTAGGATTTGCATAATCTCTTAAGGGTCTAGGTTGGTGTTCATTCTCTATTCTTGGATTTTTGAGGTTTTTTTCCATTGTATTAGAATTTCTAGGTTCTCTTCTTGATTTTCTAATCCTTCTAACAGTGCGTTCTAATTCTGAATCACAGGGTATAAGATTTTCAGGTCTAAATTTACGCATACAATTTGAAATCAGTACTCAGTAATATAATTAACTAAATATAAAAATAAAGATAAGTTGCAATTTAAGTAAAAATTTTATAATAATCCTTATTTGTCCGTTACTCTGATCGTAATTTTACTCACTCACTCCCCCGCAACGGCGCCAAAAACTTGACCAACTTTTTGTAAATCAAAAAATAAAAGAATTTGATGGCGCTACTAGAAGATTTAATTTCCAGCAACGGCGTCCAAAGACTTGATCGCGACTTTATAGATGTGTCTAACTTGATTAAGATGTATAAATATAATATTCAATAATGTTAAAGTC
>NW_018243438.1:171669-172369 GCF_001263595.1 Phalaenopsis equestris | reverse complement strand
CTGGGAGGATACCGGCTCTCACTTCGGGGCTCCCACGTTCCCCTCACCTGAGGGCAAACATCTACACTTCATTAACCAAACAATAAGACCGAATTGGAGATTTTAGTCTGTCACTCTAAAATCTCTAATTCTACTTCCGAGAATAATATTTCCTTATTTATTTACACCGAACTTCCAAGGGCTTTGACCTCCCTGAATCTTGGATGTAATCTTCACTTTAGTTGGAAAACTCAACATATTTTAACAAATCAATTGGCTTGGTTGAAAGTAAATTAAGATCGAAGTGAAAAGATCATCACAATTTTTTTAACGTTTTCATGGCTTCGCCAATTCAAACCACCATTTCATAAATCTCGAGACAAGGAGAAAGACAGAGAAAACTACTCAAAACTCATGAGGAAAACACAACAAAACTCGAAATTCATAAATAAAATTAAAGTCATACAAACTACAATAAGTAAATAACTTATCTCTAAATTCTCCCCAAGAAGACTCCTCGAAGTTCCTCTGAAATTTCTCGAAGAAATCCTCACAATTGTTACACACTAATGGAACCTCTCTAACCTTTAGGGCCTTTCTAACATCCAGGACCTTCCAGGCTCTCCAGAACCTCTTAAGTTTTAGCCAAAATATTCTTTTAAAGTTGTGGATGAGCTTTCCTAAGAGTTGCCTAAGCATCCCTTAAAAATTTGGCCTTATC